>NW_026617364.1:0-17664 GCF_000801105.2 Raphanus sativus | reverse complement strand
TGACCCTCCAGCTCCAGAGATGAGGAATGAGGAAAAAGCAGACAGGACACGGGAACAGAACAGAACAGGTCAGAGAGGTTGAAGATGACGACGTGATCTCTTTATTTGTTTTCCAAGTTAGGTGTTTTTTTGGTTCTTTCATTTTTGGTTTTCTTCTAGAAAATAAAGTAATTATTTAATTATTCTGTTATTTCTGTTGGAGAATTGAGAACTAAACCGGTGGTCAAAACCGGTTCGATTCAGGCTTAACTTTTCTTTCAGTTTTCTTCTTCAAACAAAGACATTACATTTGTGGTTCCATGATATAGTTACGTAATGTGTAACTGGATATATCAGTTTAGCCTTTTCATTAGGTAGTAGTTGTTTTTTTTCATAATGTTTCATGCGGTTTGAAAGATCAATTTTTTTCAAAAGATCAATTAAATTACTTCGTTTCCGGTTTATCTATCTCTGTAATTTGTTTAGTATTTTTATGTTTAATATAAGTATATGTAAAATTAATTTTGTGTTTCAATAAAAAAAAGTGTTTCAAACAAAGACATTACATTTTGTGTTTCAAAGAAAAAAGTGTTTAAATTAAAATATATAAGTATGTTGAAACAAAAAAAAAGATCTGCACATATATTTTAGGGTTTATTTACCAACTTAGGTTCTTATTCAAAAGTGTAAAATTCATTAGCACTGTTACCTTAATTAAACTATACTATATCTCAAACTTTAAAAACCTATTTGGAGGCACTTTGTAAATACTTCACGTTACTTCAGTATTTTTTTTTCTTTGCTTACTTCAATGCAAATTTGCATTTAAAATTGAAAGCCTTATTTTCAAAAAAAATTGCATTTAAAGCTTTGGATGCAAAGCGTGTTCGTGCCTCTCAAGATTTCATTTCATGTACTCGAGATAGTAAAATAGAACAATGGAATCTATTTGCATTTTGTCGAAAGCTCATACACGTCTACTTTGTGGCCGACCACGACGGTCCAAAATGTCACTAAAATATTCTTTATTTAGTGGACTATTGTTTAATTAATTTAAAAAAGAAAAAAAGAAAACTTGATGAATTTGAGATGTTGTTAAGATAAGGATAAACAGAGCTGTACGTAGAAGGATGTTGATGCTAAGTCAACGGTAGTTTTATACATTTTTTTTTTTGAAACACAGACTTATATTAATGCATAAAAGGGATTAGGTGCCAGCCATAAAGGCTTCTTCCTCAACCAGACATTGTTTAGCAAGTTTATCAGCTGCTCTGTTTTTGTCTCTTGATATCCAAGAGAAAGACAGTACATCGAAATAACGAGAGAGACTTAAAACGTCAGATAAGATTCCATAAAGTTCCGGGTGGAAGTCTCCAGAGTTGGTCGCTTTCATTAGTTGTGCAGAGTCGGATTCACAACGGTAGTTTTATACATAAAACGCTAAATACAGGCCATAATAGCAACAGCCTTTTGGTTCACATGAGAGGATAAAGTTAGTGAAGATGGCGGACAATAACTTAACCAAGGAGGTGGAGCCTAGAGGAGAATGCATTTGAGACTGTCCTCACATCCTAAGTTATACTCCCTCTGTTTTATTATATAAAATGTTTTTGTTTGAATACACAATAATTAAGAAACTTACTTTTAAAAATATAATATCACTAAATAGCATAAATTAAATATAAATTATTTCCAAAACATCTTATATTGTGGAACGGAGGAAGTATTAATCTAGAGAATGAAGGTACTATAGCTCTAAGTAAACGCTCTCAAGAACTCTGAAAAGGTTGAACCTGTCCAAGAACAATCTAAGAGATGAGCGATGTGTTGTGAACATTGGTATAAAATAGAGATTTTGGATAAAAAATAAATTGGTCTCATAGTTCTTCTAAAAAAATATTACATATGTTTTCCTTTTTTGATGAAAAGGGTTTTCAATGCCGAATCTATATAAGAAAAGAAAATAACTAAACTTAACCTGAGACCAACTAAAATAAATGCATTACTTGTTAGATTGGCATAAGTAGCATTGGCAAGAAGAAAATATAATCTCTAAAAGATTTCTAAAACACACAAACATACAGGTAGGTAGAAGAAGAAAGACCAAACTCAACTCAGAGATCTCACCTCTATCTTTTCTCACTTTCTTCTACTTCCATTGGAACTTTGAGCTCTAGAGTCAGACGAAGAACAAGTAAAAGAGTACCTAGACCTTTTCTTTTTATGAGAACTCCACTTGAATATTGGCTTCTCATCATTCTCTTCTCCTTCACCGTCTTCCTCTTCTTCTTCTTCCTCAGACTTCTCTACTCTCTGTTTCCCTCTCATCTCTTGTGCTCTTTCTTCTCCTTCCTCTTCTTCCTCGCTCGTCTCATCACTCACCACTTGGATAGGCTCTACCGCTTTTTTACTGGTCGATGTCTTGGCGTTGCTTGCCTTCTCCATTCTCCTCTGTCTAATAGAGTATGTCGATATGTCTTCACCGCTCTCCACGGCTTTCATCCACTGCACCTCGCTTAGCGAGTCGCTGTAAACGATCTCTTTACGCTTTCGCTTGCCTGTGACGCTCCCAAAATGGTGCTTTGCGCTGTTAGACTTGTCGTCTTGGTTCTGTGTGGTGTATGCCCACTCAGGTACTTCCTGCTCTTGCATCAGACGTGTTCTGTAACTCTCCTTCCTTCTCCTCTCCTCGTCCATCCTCTCAAACATCCAAAACTCGTCCTCGCTACGAGCCGCGAGCCGGTTTATTTCCCTCTCGCTGGGGACATCGTTCCCTAGCGAGCTTGTTCCTTTGCGCATGAGCTCTTCAAGCATCTCTCTTCTGTCTTGTGCTGTTATTATTAATAATCACAAACCACACATTAAGAGACTTACCATCAGTGTTCTAAGAATCACATATTTGTTTTTAAAGAGACTTACCAGTGGAAGTTGTGTTGAAGAGTCCAGCTTGTATGACTTTAGCATCAATGCCCATCTTCTGCTTTGCACGCTCCAATATCACTTCTTCAACGGATCCAACGCTGACCAAAACAAACACTCTCACTTCCTTCTTCTGCCCTATCCGATGGGCTCTATCCTCAGCCTGCTGGTCCATCTGCGGGTTCCAATCACTGTCAAAGATAATAACAGTATCCGCAGTCTGCAAGTTCAGACCGAGACCTCCCGCACGAGTGCTCAGAAGAAACATGAAGTAGGGAGAGTCAGGCTCGTTGAACTGCTTCAGTAAAAGCCCTCTCTGATCCGTCTTTGTGGTACCATCGAGTCTTAGGTACTTGAAATCGTTAAGCGTCAGATAAATCTCGAGAATGTCGATGAGACGAGTCATCTGGGAGAAGAGCAGGATCCTATGCCCTGCCTTGCGGAGTTTCGGAAGGAGACGGTCTAGAAGCTCGAATTTCCCTGAAGCTCTCACGATCTCAGGTTTCTTCCACATGTTGTATTCTCCTCCAACGAATAGATAGGGATGGTTACAGCACTTTCTCAGCTGCATCGTTAGGTTTTGCAGACTCTTTGATTTTCCAGATCCTGTTACGTTTGCATTTGGATCAGCTTTTACTTAAATAAGAAGAGTACAGAGAGATTATAAGTGAGTTAAGATGCAAACCTGTTTGAAGGCCAACTCTGCCCATGTCTGTAACTTGTTTGTAATACACTTTCTGCCACGCTGACATATCACACTTCAGTATCACCTGTGTCTTTCCAGGAAGGAACTTCTCTACTTCGTCTTTTTTCCTTCTCAGTATAAACGGTCTTATGACCTGAAAGTGACAGTGAATCACATTGAAACACAGCATAAACAATATTGTAAGAAATTTTTTAAAGGAAAAAAATAGGGTGTGGAACCAACATGATGCAGACGGTGGATAACCAGCAGCTCCTCTTCATCAGTAAGACTAACGTTAGCACGATCAGCAAACGGAGCATTAAACCATTCCTCGAAGTTCTGAACCGAGTTAAAGATGTGAGGAAGGAGAAAATTGAGCAGTGACCATAGCTCTTGGAGGCTGTTCTGTATGGGTGTCCCGGTTAACAGAAGTCTCCGTTTTATCCGATAGCTGCATCCACGACCAAAAAAAAACATAACAGTCAGCTAAACATCATTCACTTTGAGAGAAACTAGTATAGTGAATATTACCCTGTAAGTAGAGTCTTTGCGAGAGCAGATTCATGGTTCTTCAGACGATGTCCTTCATCAACAATCATGTAGTGCCAATCAATTTTCTTCAAAAATGCTTTATCTCTCATGATGAGATCATAGTGGGTTATCAACACGTTGAACTTTCCTTCTCCTGCGATTTTCTCCCTGATTGCTTTTCTTTCCTCCAAACGTCCATCATAAAGAAAAGCTGCAATGCTGTCAGAAGAAAAAAAACAGAATGGATTATATATTTCAGACTCATACCAATGGGAGTAAAACTGTTTTGTACACATACCTTGGTACCCATTTATCAAACTCGTTTACCCAGTTTGGTAGCACAGCTTTTGGAGCCACTATCAGATAAGGCCCAGGCACGTTTTTATTCTCCAGAAGATAAGCAATCAACGAAATTGTTTGGATGGTTTTCCCCAAACCCATCTCATCAGCTAAAATTCCGTTTAGGTTATTGTTGAATAGAGAAACCATCCATTGGAGTCCTTCTATTTGGTAAGATCGTAGTTCCCCACCTTTTAGAAGTGAAGGCTGCTCCGTCACCTGTTAAAGGTACACATTGTCCATACTTAAAACCACTTCTCTGAGATGGCAGCAAGTTAAACAATTAAGCATAGAGATTTAACGTTACCTTCTCTTGAATTGAATGGATAGCAGAGTTATACTGCCTCTGGCCTTCAAGTAAGTCATTGGAGTCATCATTGTTATCAGATTCAGCGATGTCAGTATCCTGATCAGGAAGCAAGTCCTGTAACGGTTCGCTTCTTGGAGCCTCGAGTTCAGATAAATCAGATTCTGAGTCTTTCAGTGGATCAACCCCATCTGGTAGCTTAGCATCTTTCTGCCGCTGAACAGCAGCTCCCAAATTAGTAAGGAGTTTGTTAGTCTCTTCTAGAAGAGTGGTGAGCCTTTCGTTTTTGCTCTCCTTCACTAGTTTCATGTATGCTTCTTGATCATCGGATTTAAGGGCCATTAGCCTCAGTTTTTCAGCACGGGTTGCACGTTGTCTTTGCCTCCCATGCCATGCCTGTTATACAATGTAGAAACAAAATAAGATATATCTGAGCTACCTTCAAGATAAATGCATATGTAAATGGTAATCGTACCTGCACACCATCGTTTCTTTGCCTACGGCGTTTCTGAGTCGCCTGGATTTGCAACTGGAACTCACGAACTGCATTGAGTACTTCTGCAAAGAATTTCCTCTTGGCGGTTTCAATCAGATTCTTCTCCTCTTCTTCTAAACGTGACACTCTCTGAACAAAGAATTTAAACACATCAGCGATGCAAAGCAAGAAGTTTGAAAACTATAAACAATCTATCATGTCACATGCACTCGAAAGTTTCAATTCTTTATCCATGTAGAGATATAAGAGGCATTGTTCAAACAAAGCCTTGTATCACTTTGGCTACTCAATTGCTACTTTGCTAGACTTCACTATGAGAAGCTAATATAAAGTCCAGAACCACAAATAGGAAGTTGTAAGAAAATAAATGACCTCGGCATCACGCTTCTTTCTGAACTGATCATCAGCTTCCATAGCAAAAGGATCTCCAATACCATAAATTGGACGAGGCAACCGCATCATACCCCAGTCAAACAGTTGGCTACTGACATCAGCGCAGTTCATACGTAGCCAGAACTCCGAGCTCACCTCAGTCCGAACCTTGCTTTGCAACTCTCGTAGCTACGACTCACCAAAGTAAAACGTCAATCTCAAACATAATAACAAAGATCACTGAGGACATATGATGATACCTTTAGCCCATAAAGCTCGAGCAAGCACTTCCCTTGCAAGTCTTCACCTCTGGTGGAAGGTAATTCTGATATAAAACACACGACAACAACATCAGAAAGTGCATTCCTCTTGAACAAAGTTCAAAGTTGTTTTGTAGTAAGAAAGATTACAACTTGTGAATGGTTTGAAGTAAACTAGGAGAATGGGATATGGAATGTAACCTTCAAGTTCAGATAAGCGGCGTTGGATAAGAGTCTTGTTCCGATTATCCTGTAGTTCTGTCAATCGAGTGCCTGATTCAATGTTCGTTCTCTGCTTCAAAAGTGCATCCTCAAACTCTCCCATCAAATCACCTCCATAAGGAGTAAAATCATTCCCCTGCACAACAAACACCATTAAAGGTACAACCTTTACAACTTAATGAACAAACAAAGCCACTGAAGACATGCAGTATCCTATAAACTCAAGAAGAGAGAAAAGCAAAGAGCCAACAAACTCAAAACCTAATGCTCCACCAAACAAATCACGGGAGCACAAAAGAGAGGGACTTGAATGGCTGGCTTACAGATGGAGAAAGACCATTAAAGCAACAAACTTTAGAACTTAATTGAACAAACAAAGCCACTGAAAACATTCAATTATCCTAGAAACTCAAGAAGTGAGGACGCACATAGCTAACAAAACCCCAAACCTAATGGTCCATAAACAACTTAATGCCATTAAAGCTACAACCTTTACAACTTAATGCACAAACAAAGCCACTGAAAACATGCAGTATCCTATAAGAGCCAACGGACTCCAAACCCAATGCTTCATAATAACAATTGAATGGCTTATAATTGTGGAGAAAGACCATTAAAGCTACAACCTTTAGAGCTCAATGCACAAACAAATCCACTGAAAACATGCAATTTACAAAAAACAAAAGAAGAGCGGAAGCACAGTGCCAGCCAACAAACTCCAAACCTAATTGGAATAGCTTATTAGGCAGAGAAACACCATAAAAGCAAGAACCTTTACCAATCTAATGAACAAACAAAGCCACTCAAAACATGCAATTTCTCAAGAAGAGAGAGGAAGCAACAAACTCCAAAACCTAACGAGAACCAATCGAATAGCTTACCGACGGCGGAGACGGAGACACGACGGAGGGAGAGAGAGGAGGAGAAGAAGAAGAGGAGGAGGAGCCATGGTAGATAGAAGAGACGGCGGCGAAGAGGTGAGGAGGCAAAGGAAGGTCGCGAGAGATGTAATTGAGAGCACAGATCAGAGACTTGGTCGTCTCAACTGGTTCTTCCCGAGGATTGACGACGACGCTGCTGCTCTCTGCTACCTGCTGACCCACCATGGCGGGAACTTGTATGTGTATTATCCCTCCCTTCGATTTCAACTTATTGATTTTTTTTTTGTATTATCTTTTTTTTTTCCTCAATCGCTCCTTTGCCCAACACCCACGAGAGAGAGAGAGAGACTCGAGACAAAGATGAGACCGGCGAGAGAGATTTGGAAAATCTGGCTTAGCGACTTATTATATTTACGCAACTACCCCTTCTCACTTATTCTTAATGGGCTATAGTTAAGGCCCATTTATTAGTTACGCTATTAGTTATATCTATTGGGCTTCTATTTGTTCACTGATGAAAACTCGTTATGTATCATCGACTCTTGATGTCTTATAGAATTATTGTATGTGTTAGGACACTTTCATGATGATAACTTTAAATTGGATGATTCCGATGATTCATAAAAAAAATCCTTGTTCTAGTAATAGAAATCAGATCCAACATTAAATGAATTTATCCTCTCAAGGTGATCATGAAGTTGTATAGAGTGAAAAAAAATGATGTTTTAAAAAGTAGTTTCTTAGTTAGAAACTATAGATTCTCTAACTTCGACCATAAAACAGTTGTAGTATCAACAAGATCTTTTTTATATTAGAGGATTAATTGAGCTTTCATAAGTATATATGGTTGACAAGTTTTAGTTGAATATTTATTCACTCATCGGTCCTCTTCTGGATAAGGCGATTTCCGACCGTCAGCCGTGAGTTCCTTCGCAGCTCATCTCCGACGTCTCTCCCGGCGTCGGAATTGTGCTCCTATTCCGCCGTCCTCTCTCTGTTTCATCATGACAAAAAAGAAGAAGCCGAAGCCATCTTCGTCAAGGAGATCTCACTCGTCTTCACCCTCCTCATCCTCCAAATCCTCCGGCGTTAACCAACAGAACTCCTCCCAGACTTCTGCTCGCTCTACCCCGGACAACTGTGACCTTGTAGCCGCTGAGGAAGCTGGCTCGGACACAAGCCCCATCCTAGATCTACAGCCAAAGCTTGATGCTACAGTGCTCAGCGAAACAGACGCAACCGACGCATCCCCCAAGGGCCCCGTCGTGATTCCGTCTAGCCCCATAATACCAGTTGTAGAGGTCACTCCAGATACACCTGAAGTACAGTCTGCGCCCCTCACAACCGTGGAGAGCCCAGAAGCACAAATCCAAGGAGCTACTGTTACGTGCTCCGAGGAACAAATCGATGGGGTCTCTGCTGAGGTCCCGTCAACTAAATCTGCGCTCCTTGCAACGGTGGGGAACCCAGAGCCTGCTCTGCAGCTACAAGATGTCGACCCCCCAAGTAAAGCAACGAAAGCTTTACACGACCCCCTGCTCCTCCTACGGTTAAACCGGGTGATGAGTGGGTAGGGCTGTTCAAAGGAAGAGGCAGAACAAAGAATTTGGAAAAGAAAGGAGAACCATTTACGCTTCCCTCAGGGGAACTGTGTGTCAAAATTCCAAATTCCGTCATCGAGAAGAATAAGAAATCATGGGAGTGCTTTGTTATTGGCCAGTTTTATTCTGACCCGCCAGCGCAAGGTCTCATCCACTCCATTGCAAATGGCATATGGAGCAAACGGTTTAGAGACATTACGGTCTCCAAACTCGAAGGACATGCCTTCTTGTTTCGTATCCCAAACGCTGAAACTCGCAAGCATGTTATCTCTCAGGGGCTCTGGCAGTTTGAAGGCCAAACCATGTTCGTCGCCCATTGGGAACCAGGCTTCCTACCAGAAAAGCCAGCGCTCACTTCGGCTCCGATCTGGCTTGAACTCCGCAATGTTCCTTTGCAGTTTTTCAACGAAGATGGCCTTGAACGGATAGCTGGCTTGGTTGGACACCCCAAGTACCTCCATCCCGCCACTGCAAACAAAACCATACTGGACGTGGCAAAGGTTTTCACTATTATTGACCCAAGAGAACCGCTCCCGGAAGCGGTAAACGTGCAGTTCGACTCTGGTGATATAGCTCGTGTGACAGTGTCTAGCCCTTGGATGCCACCGGTCTGTACTCACTGCAAAGAGGTTGGCCACACAGTTAAACGCTGCCCCTCTGCTCCGATCACCTGCAAGGGCTGTAAGTCAACTACACATTCCTCGGAGTCCTGCCCCCGATCAAAGGGCCATGTCCATAAGAAAGGAGAGAAGAAGCGTGATCAAAAACAGAACCTGAAACATAAGAAGAAGGTCCCTGCCCCTATTCATGGCATGCCTGCTCCCTCTCTCACAGCAGAGCAGGAAGGTAAATCTCCAGAGGATCGAGGCTCACCAGAAGAGAATTTCGCCACAGATGATCCTGGAATTAAGTCATCCCTTCCATCCACTTCAACAGCGCAAGAAGCTCCTACTATGCAAGGAGAGTTATCTGTCTCGGAAGTGGAATCGGATTCATCTGATGTGTTCTCCTCTGACTCCGAAGAAGAGGAAGGACAATACATCCCTGTTCGAACGAAGAGAAGATCCAGAGGTGGTCGGGGCAAAGGCTCCAAACACAACTAAAAAATTTTTTTATGTGTACAGAAATAATTTTTTGCTGGAATGTGCGGGGATTCAACAATTTATCGCATCGGAATGGTTTCAAAAAATGGACTCGGAGTAGGAATTGCCTTTTTGGGAGTCTCATTGAGACCCATGTACAGCAAGGAAAGCAACAAAAGTTTTTGAATGCAGTTTTACCGGGTTGGTTATATGATAACAACTATGCATTCTCGAATTTAGGAAAAATCTGGATTACTTGGCATCCTAGTGTTCAGATGAATGTCTTCTACAAGTCTCTTCAAATGATCTGCTGTGAAGTAAAACTCCCTGATTCTGCTACTTCTATGATTATCTCTTTTGTGTATGCTTCTACTGAGGAGTCGATTAGGAGAACTCTATGGAATGATCTTCTAACTGTTGCAGCAGACCAGCGGATTTGCGGCAAACCTTGGGCTGTTCTCGGTGACTTCAATCAAGTTCTCCGCCCTTCTGAGAACTCAGTGGCCACCAACCCAAATATGGACCTGCCTACTCGTTTGTTTGCAGACTCTCTCTCCCAAGCGGGTCTTGCAGATCTCTCTTTCAGAGGCTCCTCTCACACTTGGTGGAACAAAAGGCGCAATGAACCGATAGCAAAAAAACTAGACAGAGTTTTAGTAAATGAAGAATGGCTGCAATCGTTTCCTCTATCCCTGGCAGTCTTTGGGGAACCGGCCTTCTCTGATCATGCTTCCATGTCAATCTCCTTGCAAACTGGTGCTCCTAGGCAAAAAAAGCCCTTTCGCTTCTTCAACTTTCTGCTCCTGAATGAAAATTTCTTGCCGCTGGTAGCGCACCATTGGTTTTCTTTCAGTATCAGAGGCTCTGCTATGTTTCGCCTGGCCAGAAAATTAAAATCTCTAAAGAAGGTGATAAGGGAGTTCAGTAAGGATAATTTCTCAGATATTGAGAAGCGAGTTATCGAGGTTTCTGAGGCTCTTGCTTCAGCTCAAATCAACACTCTTAATGATCCCTCTCCTGCTAATGCTGAAATCGAACTAGCCATCCAGGAAAAATGGAGAGTTCTATCATCTGCTGAGGAATCCTTCTTTTATCAGAGATCGAGAGTTACTTGGGCAACAGTTGGGGACAGGAACACTCCATACTTCCATCGAATGGCAAGCGCTAGGCAGTCCTCCAATCATATTCACTACCTAGTTGACGAGGTGGGAACCAGATATGAATCTCAAGAAGATATTCAGAATCTATGTGTCAACTACTTCACCAATCTCCTTGGAAAGCCGGTTGAGCCTCCTCTCTTTATTCAGGACGATATATCATCTCTCTTGGAGTTTTCTTGCTCTGCAACTCAGCTGACAGGCTTGCTAGCTCCCTTCACAAGTGAAGATATTCGGGCTGCTTTCTTCTCCCTTCCTCACAACAAGGCTAGTGGACCGGATGGATACTCGCCAGAATTTTTTAAAAGCTGTTGGTCAGTTGTAGGAGGAGAAGTCACTGCTGCAGTTGCTGAGTTCTTCAACTCAGGAAAGCTCCTGAAGCAGATGAATGCTACAAATCTTGTGCTCATCCCTAAGATCACGAACGCCTCAAAGACTTCTGATTTCAGGCCTATCTCCTGTCTAAACACCTCCTATAAAGTCATCTCAAAGTTGCTAGCTGAGCGCTTAAAAGGGATTCTCAACGCAGCAATTGGACACTCTCAATCTGCTTTCCTTCCAGGCCGTCTCCTGTCCGAAAACGTTCTCCTAGCCACAGAGATAGTCCACGGATATAACACTGCTAATGTGGACCCAAGTGGGATGCTTAAGGTCGACCTCAGAAAAGCTTTTGACACCCTGAGATGGGATTTTGTTATTGCTGCTCTACGAGGGATAAATATACCTGAGCTATTCATTGACTGGATCTATGAATGCATTAGCACCGCTTCCTTCTCGATCTCTGTCAATGGACATACTGGTGGTTACTTCAACAGTACGCAGGGCCTGCGTCAGGGGGATCCGCTCTCTCCGTACCTATTTGTGCTTGCCATGGAAGTATTCTCAGGTCTCCTACGCTCGAGATACAATTCGGGTTACATCAAATATCACCCAAAGACAGAGGACTTGGGTATATCTCACTTGATGTTTGCTGATGATGTGATGGTCTTCTTTGATGGGGGTAGCTCTTCGCTGCATGGTATCACGGAAACTCTAGATGACTTTGCTGGCTGGTCGGGACTCAATATGAACAGAGAGAAAACAGAGTTGTTTCATGCGGGTTTGAGTGCAGAAGAAGCAGTACAGCTCACCGCTTATGGCTTTCCTCTTGGCACTTTCCCCATACGATACTTGGGTCTCCCCTTGACGCATAGAAAGCTTCGAATCTCGGAGTATTCTCCGCTGTTGGATAAATTGAATAGAAGATTCAATCACTGGGCGACAAAGTCTCTCTCTTTTGCGGGCCGCTGTCTATTAATCAAGACAGTAATCTCTGGAACTGTCATCTTTTGGACCTCCACTTTCCTATTACCAAAAGGATGTATAAGTAGGATTGAATCCTTATGCTCCCGTTTCCTTTGGTCTGGGTCAACTGATAGGCGAGCTAATGCAAAAGTCGCTTGGAGCATCGTTTGCCTACCTAAGCAAGAAGGAGGTCTTGGCCTCCGGAGTTTCAGAAGATGGAACCTAACTCTGCTTCTACGCTTTGCTTGGCTTCTGTTTTCAGGTAGCTGCTCTCTTTGGGTGGCTTGGCATAGATACCATAACTGCCCAACATCCTACAGCTTCTGGTCCCAAAGTGAAAACCAGAGCATGTCATGGAACTGGCGTTGTCTTCTTCGACTTCGAGATCTCACCTCGCGGTTCCTAGTTAGCGATGTCAATGATGGATACACCACGAGCTTCTGGTTTGACAACTGGACACCTCTAGGTCCCCTCATAAACGTTTTTGGGGGTGATGGAACCCGAAGACTGCAAATCTGTTTGGAGGCCTCTGTTGCGGATGCTTGCAATGAGCATGGCTGGCGACTCCCGCACCCCAGATCGGAACATGAGGTTACCCTCCACATTTTCCTCACGAACTTTCCGTTACCAACTATTGATAGAGGTCCAGACATGTTTGGATGGTCAACAGAGGGTGACGTCAACCGTACCTTCTCCTCGGCGAAGACTTGGGAAGTACTAAGACATCATGCCCCCCACCAGCCGTTTTCAAAACATATCTGGTTCAGTGGCGCGACTCCAAAGCATGCCTTCCACATGTGGGTTACGAACTTGAATAGGCTTCCAACCCGTTCTCGACTCGCGGCCTGGGGAATGCAAATCCCATCAGTCTGCTGTATCTGCTCTTCTCAGCCGGAAACAAGGGACCATCTCATGCTCTCTTGCCCCTTTGCTGAGGCTTTATGGTCTGAATCTAGACGTAGATTTAGAGATGCGGTTCCTGTTTTCACAGATTGGAATGAGCTTGTGTTGTGGTTATCTTCTTCTTCGCCCGAGACGCCGTCGCATTTACGTATGCTGGTGGTTCAGGCTCTGTTTTACAACATCTGGAAGCAGAGAAACAACATGCTGCATAATCAAGCCTTGACGCCTCCGTTAGCTACCTTCCGGGAGATCGACAGGCACACCATCAACTCTATTAATGCTTGGCGAAAGCGCAAGCGATTCATGAATCTAATGGCATGTTGGCTCATCTGACCCTCCATCCCTCTCTTTGCTCATGATAAAGTTGCTCTGTTTTTTACCTTTCTTTTTTGCCAGAGCCTCTTTTGTATAGGTTTCGATCTTGTAGAACAAACCTTTTATCTTAATTGAAATTAACAGTCTTAGCAAAAAAAAACAATCCCCTAATCTTTTCTAGGCAAAAGGAAATAGTTAGGAGTTTAATGAGTTTAAATATGTACAAATCCTTTTTTTGGTGGGGTGGGGGTGGGGGGATTCCTAATAAATAAATTTAAACTCTTGGTCGAAACATAAATTTTATCATTAAAAGAAAGTCTGACAAAACCAACCTGTCTTCGTGTTCTTGGCCAAAAGAGTTCAAGCGAAGGATCTTGTTTTTTTTGTTTTTTTGGATGATTGAATTCACACTTCATGTGTCATATTTATCTCTTCTATTCTATATTGTTTTCCTATGTTTTTTAATTATAATACACTAGACATCGTTGTTGGTGTCTTCTGCTATATTATTATTTTCTCAATATATGAGTCCTCTTGAATACCCACTGATTGCCAAAAAAAAAAGTCCCGCTGATTTATTACCTTCTGCTATATTCCATGTCGTTTTTATATTTTACATATAGAGAGTTTATATTGATTATTGAGTGTGAAAATGATGTATAATGATACATTTTCTGACTCGTTAGTCTACTGTTCGGACTGCAACTACTGACATATAATAATGATTACTGCAATGCCGATTTAGGTTTTTGTATAATTGATAGTATTGGAAATTTGTATATGAGTAGTTTAGCATAAAGTTTTCCTACCAAATGTTATACCGAATTTGATCGGATGTGGTAGACCATAGTCATACACTTCCTTTGAATTTGGGATGTGGTAGTTTCATTTTTCTTACGGAAATCTTTCTGCATGTAAACCATATAGGTACGGGAAGGTGTTCAAGACGAACATAATAGGGACACCAATCATAATATCAACCGATGCAGAGGTTAACAAAGTGGTGCTCCAAAACCATGGGAACACATTTGTCCCTGCATACCCTAAATCAATCACTGAACTACTTGGAGAAAACTCTATTCTCAGCATCAATGGACCTCATCAAAAGAGGCTACACACGCTTGTTAGCGCGTTCCTTAGATCCCCTCACCTCAAGGAGAGGATAACTCGAGACATTGAGGCCTCGGTTGGTCTCACTTTAACTTCTTGGTCTCAACTTCCCTTGGTTCATGTCCAAGATGAGATCAAAAAGGTATTACGTTTTATTTAATTAAGGAAGTTAGAACTTTGATAGATATCACGGTGCGCAACCCATTGAACTACATCTATTTGAATTAAGTATGTTCAACACTTAATCTATATATATAATGTTAATTTTTGTAGATGACGTTTGAGATATTAGTAAAACTGCTGATGAGCATATCTCCTGGTGAAGATTTGGATATTCTAAAGCTCGAGTTTGAAGAATTCATCAAGGGATTGATTTGTATCCCCATCAGATTCCCGGGCACTAGACTTTATAAATCTTTAAAGGTCATCATATATATTTCTTATGTGTTATATAAGCATATCAATATATCAACTATTTGATTTTTTTTTTGGTTAGTCACGTTTGCATGTAACTTATTTAGGACTCTAATTTTTGAGTTAACCATGCAGGCGAAAGAGAGCTTAATAAAGATAGTTAAGAAGGTTGTGGAGGAGAGACAAGAGGCTACGATCGAGAGGACAAATTCTCCAGCGAATGACGCGGTGGATGTGCTTTTAAGAGACGTTAACGACGGTGGTGGTTCGGATAAGCAATCTCAGCCGTTAGATTTCGTCAGCGGAAAGATCGTAGAGATGATGATACCCGGAGAGGAAACGATGCCAACGGCGATGACGTTGGCTGTCAAATTCCTAAGCGACAATCCCGTCGCTCTAGCCAAACTCGTGGTACGTATTGGTATACAAACTTCCACAGCACCCACCACACGTGTGTGTGTCTCTAAATGCATATTGTCGACGTCTTCGGACCGTAGCTTCTGATGTTTTTGTCTTTTGAAATGATTTTAACCGCTGAGATTTTAGCTCTAGATAGTGGAAGTGGAACTAGATGTGGGGCCAAAGGAAAGGGTTTTGACTTTTGTTTCCGTGTCACGTAACTATCGAAAGTCTTCTTGACGTGACACTAGAGAGTACACGCACGTGTGGGAAGGGAAGAGACACGTGAGAGTTTAGGAACCGTAGGATTTAAAAAGCGGTGTGGACAGTGTCGGAAGAGGACGATTTGAATTAACGTCTTTGTCTGTACGAGCGACCACACCGCTTGTCAAAACAGCGTTTCACGTCAAGAAGCACGCTTTGTTTTCAACTCCCTCATTAATGTTTCAATCAAAACGCGTTATCTAATTTTTTTCTCATTTAAAAATATTTTAATATAGATTTTATTATAAATATATTTGAATGCAGGAGGAGAATATGGAGATGAAGATGCGTAAATCGGAGTCGGGAAAAGAATACAATTGGTCAGATTATATGTCTCTCTCTTTTACTCAAAACGTGAGTGCCACTAGTCAAAATAAGCTACCAATTATATTAGAAAGAACTAATGAATGTTTAATTGCTTTGTAAATTTTAATTTATTTTTGACCTCTCGAATCGCAAACAGGTGATAAATGAAACATTGAGAATGGCTAATATCATTAACGGTGTGTGGAGGAAGGCTCTTAAAGATGTGGAAATTAAAGGTATATATGTTAATTTACGATTAGCACACATTAGGATTAGGTCTCGACTTTATATGATAAAATGAAATCACATATGTATGCATGCTTATCTTATATGAATTCGAAGTAATTTATGATATACTTGGATATAAGACTTGGTGGGTCATTGCAGGTTACTTGATACCAAAAGGATGGTGTGTATTGGCTTCATTCATATCAGTTCACATGGATGAAGACATTTATGAGAATCCTTATCAATTCGATCCGTGGAGATGGGATGTACGTGACTACTTCCTATCGTTAATAACACTATAATTTATAAACATCATGGTTGGTTTGGTTGATTATCGAATTTCCACTACTAATATCTAGTACTTATCTTTTTTGCAGAGGATTAATGGAATGTCAAACAGTAATATTTGCTTCACACCCTTTGGTGGTGGGCAAAGGCTATGTCCCGGTTTAGAACTATCAAAGCTCGAAATATCCATCTTTCTTCACCAACTCGTAACCCGGTACAGGTAAGCCCATAAATGACTTGAAATTTACATCAAAAATTCATAACTTAGTCCAGCCAATAGACTGGGGCATGTAACTTAGCACTAGTGGCATAACCCATTCTAAAATCCGATTATCCACGCTTGAATAAGTGCATGTGTATAACAGTGTAAGTTGCAGACGACAAAGATAATTACGTTCTACCAAAGCATACCGTCTTTGATGATGTACTTACTACATTCATTATTTAATTATCTTACATTACGATATAACTAAGTCAATTGTAATGTTGTAACTTGTACATGTAGTTGGACAGCCGAGAAAGACGAGATCGTGTCATTTCCAACGGTCAAGATGAAGCGGAGGCTTCCGATCCGAGTGACTCCCGTGGAGAGGACCTCTCCTATCTCAGTTGAAGATCATTAGCTAATAGTTCCTTGAAAAGAACCAAGTGTTTTAGGCAAAATGAGGCAGAGAAGCAAACAAATAAGTTTTAAAATGTAGCAGAGAAGAGAAGCAAGTAAGTTTGGAGGGTAAGGGCAGAAAGAGCCATACGTACAGCTAGCTAGTGATGGCTCAAAGATGAGAGGCTAATTGTTTTATTAATTTTTTACATGTCAGATTATAGGCGTTGGTTAGGTTGTCCCTTTCTCTTTTATTATCGTATCAAAGCCAAACGCAACTTGAGATATGATTCTTTTCCAAAAAAAAAAAAACTTGAGATATGATTCTATATCTATACTATTATTTACGAAGTGATTTTAATTATGTGTCATGTTCTCCATAATTTTAGTTATTTGAGTTATTATATAATTAAAACGAATTTTATATTAACAATTAACAATATTAGATTATATTTTATATTACCTGATTGGTCATAAATTAATGTGATAAATCATATAATTTTTTTTTAGAAAAATAAGATAATTCTTATATACTTATAAACGAAATTTTATATTAATAATATTAGATTTTATTTATCTTACCTAATTGGTTATAAATTAGTATGATAAATTATCAAAAAGATATTTTTTTAGAAAATAAGAGTTATCTGAGTTATTATATAATTAAAACGAATTTTATATTAACAATATTAGATTATATTTTATATTACCTGATTGGTCA
>NW_026617363.1:0-17666 GCF_000801105.2 Raphanus sativus | reverse complement strand
GAACCCGAACCGACATTTATAAATACCCGAATGGAGCTGAAATCTTTGATCCCGAAAATCCGAAACCCGAATAGACTGAACCGAAACCCGAATGGGTACCCGAACGCCCACTCCTCCTCTGTTTTATTTATTTTTATCATTCATTCAGATTAAAGTTGTTTGATCGGATATTCAACCTTATTCTTGTTGCAATTAAGAAAATTTCATAATTTTATTACTGAGATTGTTTAAAGGAGTTATGTTCTGTTTTATTCTGGTAGTGTAGATTTTTTTGTTTGTTTGTTTTATTAGGTCATCTATTTTTATTTTTGCTTCTATATGTTCTTTATCATGTTGTTTTCTATTTGCATCTTTTGTTCTACTTGAAGATTTTTGTGGAATTTATAACCACTAACTCTCTAATTTTCCGGTATTACAGAATCTAAAAAGAAAGAAAAAGTAAGAAGGAAATCTTCATGAGAGCAACAAGTTTATCTGTTCAGTTGACATGTACTTCTTTCTACAGCAGATACACTTATATCATTCCTAGTTTAACTCCAATTCAAGTATCTATCACTCTCTTCCTCTTTAGTCTTTACCCTTTTTTTTTGCAATTTACACTTGGAATTTGTGAGAGAATTCTATTGTTTTTCGGAGTTTCAGTGAAACTTCATCACTCCTAGGGACTTACACCTCTTCACTACGCTGCTCAAGGTTCTACCTGGGACCTCGTCAAGTACTTGGTTAAGAAAGGAGCAATGTCAGAGAGTTGTAATGTTGAAGGAGATAATAAGGATTAAAAAAGAAAGGATTCAGAAGATGTGAACGATGGGGAGGAGAAAGAAGATGCTTCTTCAGAAATAATGACACAGAAGCTGATCATAATAAAGAAACCGAGGAACCAAACAATGGAAGTGTCTACTTGAAGTACTCTTATTAGTAACAGTTATAAAAAGATTCCATCAGCAGTTCCCAAGTACTCTAGTAACAGTTTGAATCAATCTTTTAGATTTTAAAGCTGTTGTTCTCTGAATTGCTTTCTTTTGCTGTAAATAATTTAAGATTACATCACACAACTCTCTACGAATCATTACATACTCAACAACTCTCTCACTCTCTCTCTCTCTCAAGGAATGTGTTTCTTTTTTTTTTCTCTAAGCCTTAGGAAAAAGAATTTTCAAGTATTGTGTAGCCATCCACCCGAGGATGGAGAAGTAAACAAGAACCAAACAAGCACGCTTCACTTGCACCAAGAGGTTCACTTTAGAAAGCTGGCTTCTAACTGAACAACAAGCTCGAGGGAACCAAGATTTCGCATGTCTCAAGATCCGTACGATGAAGACCGTGATAATGGAGGTTGAGAAGCCAGATACAATGCCAGCGATCACATCATATCTCCAGTACTTCCGTCTTCCATTTACACTTAACCACGATTGTAACAATTTAGAGAATCTGGAGAAAGAAAAAAAAAACAAGTGGGAAGATGATCATTTCGGTGAATAACAGGACAAGAGTCACAGGACTGAGAAACTAAACAGACAAAGATGTTGATATGATTCCGACAAAACAAAGGCCTAAATCCCCTGTGCTACAGACTATTATGTCTTCATGATTCTCCTACAATGTCTTAGAAACATGATGACGAAATGGATAAGATTGAAGCTCCCACACTAATAAAGAAAAGCATAGGGGACTTACAAGACAGCGTATTGTTTAAAAATGTGGGTAAAAGAAAGATCATCTGGTTGGCAACCGAAAAAGCCATCTTGATAAAGCTTGATCTTTGGAATCCCTAGTGTATACCAGCAGTCATAAGTTTCATTCACCTGGACGAAACAAAAAAAAAACGATTGCAATCCGACACACACAATGAGATACAGAACAAAAGTACATCCAGTCTAAGAATCTGTATGGATTAAAAGAAACTTGCCTTGTATTTATCTTTGGTGAGCAAAGCGGCACCAAAGTTAGGTCTGCACTCAGGAGGAAGGGCTTCGTTAGGTGCTTCAGAGAAAGCTAGCCTTGTTTGACCCATCAAGTGATCTGTATACTCAACCTGTGCAATTGTAAAATGGCGTTTTTACTCATAACGTTACAAGAGGCAGGAGAAAAGAAGTGTGACCTTACCTTGAAGACAGAAGCCCAGTAGTAATCGTAGCGACATCTGAATTTATCTCTCTCAAAAGGGTAAAACACATGTTGTGCTTTGATGTTCAAAAGTCCAATCCCGCACACTTTGGAAGTCCTCAGATCAACCGCTACATCCAAAATTCATCAAACTAAATCAATGTGATAACTTTCAGTCTCTCACACTACTCATACAACCATTTGGAGCTAACAATTAAAAAAAAGGTCAAAGCTTTGAACTTACAGCTGGAGACAATTCTGCAGCGAGAAGCAAGAGAGGCAGAGGAAGAAGAAGAAGAAGAAGAAACCCATAATTCGCCGAGTAGAATCACTAAGATCCCTAAGAGAAACGACAAGAAGAAGAAGCCGATGATGGAGAAAACGATCGCTGTACAGAATCTCAAAGCCAATGAAGAGAAAACCCTCTTCTTCTTCTTTCTCTTCGTCACAGACGACGCCGTTTCGGTTTCTTCCGAGTCCATCTCCTAAGAGAAAACCCTCTTCTTCTTCTTTCTCCGCTGAATTTATACTCAGACACTAAGAAATCGAAGATCCCATCTCCTTCTGACGGTGATCGGAAAAAACGACGGTCTCACCGGAAAAATCAAAAAACTTTACAGATTCAACGATTAAAATCGGTTTTTACTTGCCCTTTCTTCGACTGTCTGTCTGTCTGTCTGTCGTGTTGCGAATGAAATTTTCATTAATCTAAATGGAAATAAAATAACGTTAATTTTTTCAGACAGAGGTGCTCTCAATGTGATTGGTGGGCATAAATGGGCCTGGCCATATACATATACTAATGGGCCTAGATATGTGCTTAATGAAGCTTGCATGGGAATAAAGAGAAGAATGGCTCCGCTCCTCCTCAAATAGCAGTTACAAACTTCGCACCTCTCCACTCTCTCTTCTAGGGCAATTCTCACAAAAGCTTCCTTCATCTTCTCTTTAAAAAAAAACCCAATCGATTCATAAACATACCTCCACAATCAATCTCTGTAGCAACAACACGATGGGGGAGATTCTGACGGGAGGGGTAATCGAGATGATAAGAAACGAGGCGGTGAAGAGCCACGAGGACATGATACCGGTTCTCCAAGTCACGGAGCTGAAGATGTTCACGGCTCAGACGGTGCCGTCCAAGGAGAGGATTAGGGTTCTGCTATCAGACGGGACGGCCTTCATTCAGGGGATGCTCGGCATCACTCTCAACCCTCTCGTCAAAGACGGCCTCCTCCAAGCCGGTTCCATCCTCCGCCTCGATCATTTCCTCTGTAGCGAGATCCAAAAGAAAAAGTAAATTAAAAAAAAATACTCTTCTTTTTTTTTTGTAATTTTTGGTGAATGATTATGATTTTTTTTGACGGTTAGGATTGTTGTGATTTCGCAATTGGAAGTGATAGCAACGAATGCTGATATAATTGGAGCAAGAAAGCCTAATAATAATGATCCGCGTGGTGGAGTAGGAGACTCTAATCCAACTAGTGGGTTTAGGAGCAACACTGAGATAGGGGCGACTGTTTTACCTCAACAGAGACAACAAGTGTATGGTTCTGGTTCTAGTTTTCAGCTAAATGGTAGTAGGAGTGATGTGAGTAGTGGTGGTCGTCAAAACAACAACACCGGGACAGGGACAGCGACAAGTCATGTTGGTCAACAACAACAGAGACAACAAGTGTATGGTTCTGGTTCTAATTCTACTTTACCTGGATCATACAACAATCCATCTTCAGGTCTTGTGCGTGACCCTCCAACGCGCCATCAACCACCACCACCGATGTACCAGAACAGGGGACCTGTGGCGAGGAACGAGGCACCTCCTCTCAACACTCCTATCAATTCGCTTAACCCTTATTCCGGCAGGTGGACCATCAAGGCTAGGGTCACTAGCAAAGGAGATCTCAGGCGTTTCAACAACCAGCGTGGGGATGGGAAAGTGTTCAGCTTTGACCTTCTCGACGCTCATGGTGGAGAGATACGTGTTACTTGTTTCAACGATGTCGCTGATCAGTTCTACGACCAGATCGTCTTTGGCAATCTTTATCTGGTTTCGAGGGGGAAACTGCGTCCTGCTGAGAAGAAGTATAACCATCTCCCTCACGACTACGAAATCACGCTGGATAACGCGTCGACGGTACAGCAGTGCTACGAGGAAGACGCTGCCATCCCTCAGAACCTGTACAATTTCCGTTCCATTGGTGATATCGAAAGCATGGAGACTAACAGCATCATCGATGTGATTGGCGTTGTGTCGTCTATCAGCCCCACTGGAACGATAATGAGGAAGACCGGGACCGAGACGCAGAAGAGATCTCTTCAGTTGAAAGACATGTCTGGTCGAAGCGTTGAGGTGACTATGTGGGGTAGCTTCTGCAACGCGGAAGGACAGAAGCTGCAGAGTCTTTGCGACTCTGGTGAGTTTCCTGTTCTTGCTGTTAAGTCGGGGAGGGTCAGCGAGTTTAACGGGAAGGCGGTGAGCACCATTGGGTCAAGCCAACTCCTCGTTGAGCCAGACTTTGTTGAGGCTCGTAAGCTGAAGGAATGGTTTGAGAGAGAAGGAAGGAGCGCCCCTTGTGTCTCCATTTCGAGAGAGTTCAACGGTAGCGGCAGAGTAGACGTACGCAAAACAATCTCTCAAATTAAAGACGAGAAGCTAGGGACCTCGGAGAAACCAGACTGGATCACAGTCAACGCCACTATTATATACATGAAGGTTGACAACTTCTACTACACAGCTTGTCCCATCATGAACGGTGATCGTCCTTGCAATAAAAAGGTGACAGACAACGGAGATGGGACGTGGCGGTGCGAGAAGTGTGATAAAAGCGTGGATGAATGTGACTACAGGTACATACTGCAGCTCCAGTTACAGGACCATACAGGTCTTACTTGGGTCACAGCGTTCCAAGAGGCTGGTGAGGAGATAATGGGAATGCCTGCTAAAGATTTGTACTATGTGAAGCATGAACACAATGATGAGCAGAAGTTTGAAGATATCATCCGTAAGGTTGCTTTTACCAAATACATGTTCAAGCTCAAGGTAAAAGAAGAGACATATGGGGATGAACCTACTGTGAAAGCAACGGTTGTGAAAGTAGACAAGGTGAACTATTCATCAGATACCAGGGTGATTCTAGGTGCCATAGAGAAGCTCAGGACAGAGACTGCAAGTTCTCTCCCTGTGAGGCCAGAAGGATCCCATTACACCGCTGATGCTGGCACCTCAGGTATTGGAACCTCATCACTCGGAAGAAGGGAATTTGGTTTACCTGCAAACCAATCAGTTCAATATGGTGGTGGTGCTATGAGCTGCTATGTCTGTGGGAACAGTGGTCATGTTTCTGCAAACTGTCCAAACATTTGAATGATCCTCTCGCTCTTTATTTTTTTTTAATGCATATCATGTTTCTCTTTTGTCATTCTGCAAACTTCAAAACTCAGTTTTTGTTCACATTTGAGTTTCTTAGTGAAGGATGGTGATTTTTTTCTGGCAAAAATTGCATCTGTATATGTGCGTTCCCCATGAAGACATGTTAAAAGGTAGATATTTGCTGACACTGATTCATTGGCACGAATCTGCGTACGCCAATTCTTATTTGATTAGGAGTGAAGGATTGGCAAAAAAGGCTTTTAATTGATTCTGATATCAGCATATGGTATTTGACAGCCTTGGGGTGTTAATTGATACACAACTTCAAACATCATCTATGAAGATTGACCAGTTTGGATTTCAGTCACTATGTTCTCTCTAACAATCATTGGTTAAATAGTTGGGTCTATTTTGTCAAGAAAAGAGGAGAAGGAACAAATTGACTCAGCCTCAATATACTACACAGAGGGACATATTGAGATCGGGAGAGAGGAGGTTACCTTGGAAGAAGATAAGGTATGAGTATGAGCAGAGAGCTTGAAGGGACATGGTAGAGAAGCCATTGAACGAGACAAGACATGAACCAGGAAGCAAAATCCTATTGAGATCTTAGATAAGAGTGCGAAGCATTCGATTTTAGACCTTCAGTAACAGAGTCGGGTTGATTTTGCAGATTTACCAACAATTCACATGATAAAACGTTATTGTCTCAAAACTTCACCTGTCTTAAGATTGAAGCTTTGAGAACTGCTTACGGAAAAACACTTGAAGAAATCATCAGCCCCTGTTCTAGTTCTGTTTTGATCTTTGCATTTCAATCATTTTAAAACAAAAAGAAGCATTCATTGTAATATGTGCATGAAATCAATCTCAAGAGAATTAACCGGATACTTAATTTTAAAAAAAAAATCAGATCAGAGCTATATAAGATGGACTACACCAAATTGTTCCCGTGGTCAAGACATACAACATGTTAAAGGATACAGAAAATCATTAAATGAAGACATGTTATGCTACTGAAATTCATAAATATCTTCATGCTGCAGTGCAGACACACAACAACAACAACAAAGGTTTCGTCTATTCCTATTCTTTAATTATAAAATAAAACAAATAATGTATGTAAAAAGACCTAATCACACACATGGGAAGATGATGCACCATTAACTGATTCCACATGGGGGACGGTGAGCTTTCATGCTTTATTCTCGAACTTTAGGCTTATTCAAAAGTTTTTGGTTCGTATGTCACAATTCCTAGCCTATGTATGACCCTTGATCATTCATGTCAGATCCGGCTCATATGATGTTGCAACTATGAGTAAACTGTAAAAGTTTCAACTGACTGGTGGTGGAGAGTGGAGACTATTATATTTGACTAAAATATAAATACAAGTCAGCTGTAGTTTTTTTCTTACTTTGACCAGAATTTGTTTTTATCCGGCTTGGGTTAAATTAAATATAAGGGTTTCACATACAAAAAGAGAATAGTTAACCAGAGTTCTTGTTGGCAAAAAAAAAGAAAAGAAATAAAATAACCATAGTTCTTACATAGTGATATTGAACAAAAGTACAATACATTATGTACCAGACGATGTTAGTTAAACTAAAAATATCCACATAACCTGTAGAATCTAAAATATTTATATACACATTGTAGTCTTTTAATTTGTGTTCTTGTCAAATAAATACACTATAATAGTCTTGGAGGAAGAGTGTATGTACTTCAAAACGCGGTTTAATTAGTCAACACTTAATAATTCAGTGTTTCCGTGGATCTATCTCAAGTGACAAACTCACCGACTAATTCGGCCTGATCCCAACAGCTTCTGCTAATTAATTAGTTAATTTCGAATATATTTAAAAATATTTTTGAAAAGAATATAGTAAAATATTCTCATAATTTTTATGTATACAATTCCGTACCCTACTTATAGGTTACATAGTCATGATATCTTCCGTTTTGAAACAGTGTTTTTTTTATCCAAAGTATATTGGCTGGTTAGTGGTTCTCTAACAAACTTTTTTTGGTAATCTTGTCTAAAAACTTTTAAAAGTGCAAAGAAAAAAATCATTTCAATTTTTTCGAAAAAATGGTTCTACATGTTTGCTGAAAACCCAATCATTTTAAACAGTCTTTTTCAGTGCGAATCAAATACATGTTACGGTAGTTGTAGCCGGAATTTTTTACTACTTAGACCAACGCATTTTGGATCAATATTCGATTCGTCTGTCTTACAGTTTCATGAATTTAGTGTATAATAATATTTCAAAACAGAAGAAATTTACAACTTTTATTCAATTAATTATGTAAACTTTAGGCCCCAAAATATAATAACCACAAAATTGGTATTTTCCGTTTATGTATGTGTATATGCATGGGAATGGTGAGGAAAGTCGTATCGCTGATGTCGACGGTGAATCGTTCTGTCGGTGGTGGGATCCATTTATATTAATTAAATTAAATCATCTAAATTAAAATCCTAAAAAAGCGATTGGTGGCTTTAGTAAAAGGAAAATAATTAATATACTTTTCCAAACTAACATAAAATTCCGTGAATGGAGATCTAAAAACAGTAGTTGTGATCTTTCCTCCTAGACTAGGAGTATCTATCATTTTATAGAAATTCGTATTTTAGAGTATATTTAATTAAAATAATCTAAATTAGAATCCTAAAACATGTATTTTGGAGTACATTTTTTTGTGAGTGTGTGGCAATATTCTCATTAGGTATTAGTTTTATCCACCGGAAAGTATTTTGTTAAGGAATAAAATTCAGTCATAATAAGAACTAACATGTGACTATTATTTTGTTTTTTGTTTCATCAAAATTCAATAATTAAATAAAAACAAACAGTGAAATTAAGTGGAAAATAATAGTCAGAAATAAATCAACGAAAAAGATAGAAAAAGAAAGGAGAGACAGAGAGTGAACGGGAGAAAAAAATAATAATAATTATGATTGTGTGAACACCCAAGAATCTATAAATGTTAAGGTTAGCTTCTCTGCAATCTTTCATCTCTCTCCTCCCCCATAATATTTTTTTTTTAAAACGAAAGAATCGAAGTCTCTCTCCGTCGCCGGAAAATACTCTCCTCAAGAATTCGAGGAGACCATTCGAAAAAAAAAATCTAAATCTATTCTAGCTCAAGACAAGGTAAAAACCAGATCTAAAAACTTGTCAAGTTTGCTCTGTGGTTCTTCTTTTGACAGATTCATTTTTAATGTTCTTTGTGTGTTCGTCTTCATCTGTCTATTGCTTTCTCTGGTTTTATTGTATGTGTAAAAATACAAAAGATTTAAGACCTTCCGTGTCTGCCAAGAAATGATTATTAATGCTAGTTCTCTTCCCCTGACCCCTCCTTTGTGCTTTTTTAGCTGTCTCCAAGCTTTTATCTCTTGTGCAGGTTTTTGTTTTCTGACTTTAAATGCGAAACTGAAGAAACAGTTTTAACGTTATCCCTATTATAGAAATCATTCATATGTGTTGTGTATGCATTTATTATTTTACTATCCACTCCAATTGTTTATTGTCCTCCTCGAGTTTTGATAGAGCATGTTATGGCGGTCGAAAACTGGGGCCCAAACACCATGTGATTAACATTAAAGCAACACTCTCTATATGTCGGCAACGTTGTTTGTTTTGTCCTCTTTGTTAGATCTCAACGTCCTTGTTTCCTCAAGTCTCTCATTTGTCAAAAAGGACTGTCCCATCATTTGTTTATTCAAGATTTACCCAAAAAGTTAGTTTCCCTCTTTAGTAAAATCTCTTTTGGCAATGGCAGTGTTTCACTCTGTACTTGTCTAGTCATTTCTTGATCCAATCAGTTGTTTGACTTTTTACATGAGTACTTGTTGTTATATTTGTTCTGACTGCTGCTAGTTCTTGGTTTTGCAGTTGTTATTAAACTAGTCCAAAGACGATGAAGGATAGGGATGACAAGTACGAGAAAGCTGAGAGAGGTTCAACAAAGATCTTGCCCAAGACTGTTTTACTGATTCTACTATGTGGGCTCTCTTTCTATCTTGGTGGACTTTACTGTGGGAAGAACAAACTCCAAGTCAATGACGTTGCAAAAGCTGGATCATCCTTGGATGTTGTTAACTCTCCTCAAGCCAATGCTGTTTCTTTCCCGGAGTGTAGCAGTGACTACCAAGATTACACTCCCTGCACGGATCCTAGGGTACACTCTATTTTCTCAAGTTTTCTTTACTCCTTGAATCTGTAAAAAAAATAGTTTAGCTATGATTTTGTTTTTTTTTCGATTTTGGTACTGTGGTAGAAATGGAGGAAGTATGGCACTCACAGGCTTACTTTCATGGAACGTCATTGTCCTCCTGTGTTTGATAGAAAGCAATGTCTGGTCCCTCCTCCTAATGGTTATAAGTCACCTATAAGATGGCCTAAGAGCAAAAACGAATGTTGGTACAGGTAAAAAATATTTGCTTAAATATATATATATATATATATATATCTTGTCCCCAGAGATTTGAGGTTAATTATCAATTTTGATGCGACTTAAATATCAGGAATGTGCCATATGATTGGATCAACAAGCAGAAATCAAACCAGCATTGGCTGAAAAAAGAGGGTGACAAGTTTCATTTCCCGGGTGGTGGTACAATGTTTCCTAATGGAGTTAGTGCTTATGTCGATTTGATGCAAGATTTGATCCCTGAGATGAAAGATGGGACTATACGAACTGCCATCGACACTGGTTGTGGGGTGAGTGACTTTATATACATTTTCTTGAAAAAATTTCAACTTAAAACATTAGAAGAATCCCTTCTTCAACTTCCTAGATTTTTTTTGCTCTGTTTTTTTTTTAAAGGTTGCAAGCTGGGGAGGAGATTTATTGGACCGTGGTATCCTCACGGTGTCACTAGCTCCACGGGATAACCACGAGGCACAAGTCCAGTTTGCTCTAGAACGTGGCATCCCTGCCATTCTCGGCATCATTTCGACTCAACGTCTCCCTTTCCCTTCAAACTCATTCGACATGGCTCATTGCTCAAGATGCCTTATTCCATGGACTGAGTTTGGTAATTTAATTAGCTCATGTATTTAAATATTATAAATAATACTCATGTTAAGTATCTTTCTCAATTTAAATATTATAAATAATACTAATGTTAAGTATCTTTCTCAGGTGGAGTTTATCTCCTGGAGGTACACCGTATCCTAAGACCCGGTGGCTTCTGGGTCCTATCCGGTCCACCGGTCAACTACGAGAACCGCTGGAAAGGATGGGACACGACCGTCGAAGCGCAGAGAACAAACTACGAGAAGCTCCAGGATCTCTTAACCTCGATGTGCTTCAAAATGTACGCTAAGAAAGACGACATCGCGGTGTGGCAGAAATCTCCGGACAACAAGTGCTACGACAAGCTGTCTAACGACCCCGACGCGTACCCGCCGAAATGCGACGACAGCCTCGAGCCGGACTCTGCTTGGTACACTCCCATACGCCCTTGCGTGGTGGTCCCCAGCCCTAAGCTTAAGAAGACGGGTTTGGAGTCTACTCCCAAATGGCCTGGGAGGTTGCACTCGACACCCGAGAGGATCTCTGACGTCCCTGGAGGAAACGGCGGGTTGTTTAAGCGGGACGGTAGCAAGTGGAAGACTAGGGCTAAGCATTACAAGAAGCTGTTGCCTGCTGTTGGGTCTGACAAGATAAGGAATGTGATGGATATGAACACTGCTTACGGTGGTTTGGCTGCTGCTTTGGTCGATGATCCTTTGTGGGTGATGAACGTTGTGTCGTCTTACGCTGCGAATACGCTTCCCGTTGTGTTTGATCGTGGATTGATTGGAACATATCACGACTGGTAACATTTATCAAACTCTATTCTTTTTTAATCAGTTTGAGTTTGCAATACATAATGTGTTATGTTGTGACATAGGTGTGAAGCTTTTTCGACGTATCCAAGAACTTACGATCTTCTTCATGTTGATGGTCTGTTTACATCTGAGAACCAAAGGTAATTAATTATATATCTCAAAGCCTTTTTGAAACTCATTGATGATGTGATAAGTGATGAGTAATGGTGTGGTATTTACGCAGGTGTGATATGAAATATGTAATGTTGGAAATGGATAGGATCTTGCGTCCTAATGGGTATGCGATTATACGCGAGTCTAGCTATTTCGTGGAGAATATAGCATCGGTTGCTAAAGGACTGAGATGGAGTTGCCGTAAGGAGAAAACAGAGTCTGAGTCCGAGAACGAGAAGCTCTTGATTTGCCAGAAGAAGCTTTGGTATTCATCTAACGCAACGTCAGAAACAAAATAGTAGAAGAAAAAAAAGCTTGAGCTTAAAGCTTTTGTCTTGTCCGGAGGTTTCTTGAGAACAAAGTCACTACAACAAAGCATCGGTTCTTTGTATCGCTTTAAAGCCAAGAAAGCTTTTTAAAAGCGGCTGCCAATTATTATTTTGTTATCCCAGCATATTTATCAACTTTTTCGATTTTTCTTATAGTATATGCTTGGTGAGATATATTATTGATCTTTTGTTTAAACTGTAATTTTAAATTGTCGATTTCTCCAACGTTAGGTATATTGATTTGTGATACAGTTGTATTGTTTTACACGTTAATGAGTTGGTGGTCCATTAATCCATATTACAAATATTTTGATTTTTATCTTACTTCTCCTCTTGTGGGTTTGTTTTATCTTTTCAACAATTGTGTGTCAAATAAGTAACATAAGTACATAACCATTAGCGGTAAAGAATTGGTTCGTGTTTAAAAAACTGTAGCCAAAAAGTTAAAAGACTGATAGGAATATTTTAAAACTGAATAGTAAATATGGTCGGCTTGGTTAGGTTGAAGGTTCGTTATTGAGTATGACAACAATTTTAAAAATATTTTTGAAACAAAAGGAAACTATAAAAATCGATACTAGTCCATGAAATCTAATTAAAAAGACCAAAAGTAAACGATCTCCTTTAATTTATACATCCAAAAACGTATATTCGGGTATTATGCAACAAGTTTAAACTATATTAGAGGGAAACAAACGTTGTGTTTCTTCTAGCCTTTTAACACTCAAACTATTTAAATTTATTTCCCTCCATATAAAACCTAGTACAGCATATTATTACAGAGGTAAGTCCATTATTTGTCTATAATTACCAATTTTTTCTTTCAGATCAACCTGACTTTTTTCATTCATTTTAGAGTTAGTATAATGATATCGACAAACCTGAATTTAATTTCATCTAATCTATTAAAATAAAGTCGTAATTTTTATTTACTTATAAATGTTGTCACTTAAATTTTGGACCTATTCATATTTTACTAGAAATCTCCTTAGTTTACCTTTCAATATTTTAAATTCTCCACTTCTATTTTTATGGCTAACAACATTAATTAGTTTCATCCTAACTATTATATATTCATAAAACTTTCAACATTTATATTTTTTGAAACTATCGACATTTTATTGTATTTAATTGTTTCTTATTTATATTTGCATTAAACTTTTCAAAGTCTAACATAGTTGTTGTATACGATAACAATTAATAACTACGTACAATCTATAAAATAGATCACTATATGTTAATAATATCGAATAAGAAATCTAAACAATAAGATTATAAAATTACACAACATAAAACACTAAAATGTAAATCATATATATAAAACGTTTATGATTATATCAAATTTTTATATTTATAAAAAAAAAAAAATCTGCACGGATTGCGGGTTCAAATTCTAGTTAATTTTAAAGGAGTTATTTGCTCGATGAAATTATTCACAAAGCAGATTTAAGGTGTAATCTAGTTTTATTAATCCCCCCAACCCCAAGAATACTATTTAATACACAAATCACGAAAGGTCAAAGAAATATTTATATCAGTTAGATCGTGGAAGGCCAGAATAAAAGAACAGAGTAAAGAGGGAGGCGGCCACGTAAAGATACCGCGAAAATCCTCTTAATCGGACGGTTCATATAGGGGAATGACATCACCGACTTGATAATCTGACGGTTATATATAAAAAGCACACCGTATATTAATGTATTGAGGCACAGAAGATGGCAAGTTTAAAAAAAAAACGCGACAAGACCAGCCAATATCAAAGCTAAAGGATAACCAACCAACCGCACACAGAAAGAGAGAGAGAGAGAGAGAGAGAGAGAGAGAGAGAGAGAGAGAGAGAGGAGAGAGATTGATAGTTGCTGTAACGGAATCGAAAAAGTAGAAAGGTGAGAGAGGTAGAAGGAAGCTCTGGATATCCGTCGGCGGCGACGGTGGTGGTTATGCCTGTTGGCTGGCTCTGAGGTAGTAAGTTGATATCTCAGATCTCCGTCTCGTGTTTGCTTATTACGAATTTGACTAGCAAAATATCTTTTGATGTTTTCATTGGATCTGATATGTATGCATGCCTGTTGGTGATATTTCGAGGCTGATTTGATGTATTGATCGAATCTTAGGATTTACAGAGATCGATTTTGGGTGGTACTGATAGATAGATAGATATTCGAATTAGAAATGTTGTAGTATGAGCTCTAAGGTGGAGTTTGTGTTATTATCTCATCTGCATTTTTATTTTTTTGATTGGTCAGTTGCGTAGATTTCTCTGATTGGTTCGTATAATATCGCTGCTACAGGTTGTATCAGGCTTGTTACTACTAAGTGGATTGTATTGTTTCTGAGATTATGGAGAAAGTTTTCGTCTGGCCAAGCTGCTTCCATCATCAGCTTCTCTCTTTCCAAGAAGCGCTCGATTGGCGTTTTCTTGTTCCTTCTCATTTCCTTGTTGGCTCTTTCGTTAACTGCACTTAGTTTGTCAAATACTCTCCTAATCAAGTTTAGTGAAAGGCGTCAGGCAAATAGGTATGTCTTTTTTTTTCTTCTCTCGATTGAAGCTGTTGAGAGTGACAGTTTTGTTTTTGTTCTACACGATTACAACTTTACTTTGGGCTGCTATGCATTTATTTCATGTTTTAATGCCTTGTAGTATAATATTCGAATGGTTTTAAATTTAATTGATTTTATTAGATATTTTAACCTTCTTTAATTGGCAAAGGCAAAATCAATTTAAGAAATGGTAAAACTGCTAAAAATTAGGAAATTTTGTTTCTTTTGCAGGGTTGAAGTCTGCATATTCTTCCTTCGCATACTCCCAGAGAAACCTCTTAATCCCCCCCCTCTTTTTTCCTATGGGCGCTTGTTGAAAAAGAATATATCACTTTCGTTTTCAAGTTTACATGATGCTATTTTCTTGAGTATGAACCCCCTGAGTGAGTTGTTGTCTGCTTCAGGTCCTTCCTGTTAGCCAACACATTCTTTCTTGTTGATTCCTTTGTGTCTTTGAGTTCTCAGTATGTCTTTTCCTCTTCTCTTGCTGTCTTTCTTTTCCCTTTATGGTCAACCCATTGGTGCTCATTGTAAATAACGGTCAGTCTACCCAGCTGGAGAATCATTGATTTTACTGCTTTTGTTTCTACGAACTACTGAAAGATAAATGCTATATAAATCTTTCAGAAGTTCTTTACATACATAAAATAAAATAAAATAAAGAGGCTACTTTGCTTTACCCGAAAGACTATGGACAGGTAGCTCAAAGATCTCTCAACTTTTTTTGTAACACCTTTTGGTATCTGTTTCCTTGATATATTGCTTCTAAGTTTGCTTGTCCCTGACATGAATTTATAGGTACAAGTTAATAAAAGAGGTTGGTGATGGAACTTTTGGTACTGTTTGGCGAGCTATCAATAAGCAGACGGGTGAAGTTGTAAGTTTCTTTCTTTGAGAGATATCGCATAATGATCTGTGCTTGATTTTCTTACCAACTGATGTTTTCTGTGTGCAGGTTGCAATTAAGAAAATGAAAAAGAAGTATTACTCATGGGACGAATGTATAAATCTGAGAGAAGTGAAGGTGGTGAACTGTCTTTGTTGACATGATCTTTTGTTTGTTTAGCGTGTGTTTACTTATTCATCCCCTTTTCTCCTATTAGTCCCTTAGGAGGATGAATCATCCAAACATCGTGAAGCTGAAGGAAGTAATCCGTGAACATGATATCCTATACTTTGTCTTTGAGTACATGGTATACTTCTTCCTGCTTGTAGATTGCTATTTTTGCGTACACTGTAATTCATTTAACTGAATCTGCGCATGTCATTCTTACTGATCAGGAGTGCAATCTTTATCAGCTTATGAAGGATCGACAAAAGCTTTTTGCAGAAGCTGATATTAGAAACTGGTGCTTTCAAGTCTTCCAAGGCCTTTCTCATATGCATCAGCGTGGTTACTTCCACCGCGATCTCAAGCCAGGTAATTGATAGCCTTGAGGTGGCAATTTATATAAGCTATGAACAGTTGCTGAGCAATCCTGGTTCAATAGTTTTCAAGAATATATGTTTATACTATGTTGTTGTTGCAGAAAATCTATTAGTCTCTAAAGACATCATTAAGATTGCTGATTTTGGTCTGGCAAGGGAGGTTAATTCGAGTCCACCTTTTACCGAGTATGTTTCTACACGCTGGTAAGGTTCACTTCTCTTCTTTTTTTCTTTCTTTTGTGGCGCAATGCGTCTTTCTTTAGAGTCATATGTCGAGTTGATGCTACAAATTGCTGCCGTACTGACCCAAAAGTGTTTGTACTAATAGGTACAGAGCACCTGAAGTACTCCTTCAATCATATGTATACACATCAAAAGTTGGTTAGTATCCTTACTGTTGTAAGCAGTAAATATATTTCTGTATATTGATCTATTGCTAAACAATGTGTTCATTTTTTTTTTGCAGATATGTGGGCGATGGGAGCTATTATGTCTGAGTTGTTGTCTCTTCGTCCTATATTTCCAGGGGCTAGGTAAGTTAGCAGTGATTGATTTGTGGTTAGAAATGTTGCAGAGTTAAAGCTAATAAACAAGTGAAAATGTTGTCGTACCATTCTTGCAGTGAAGCAGATGAAATCTACAAAATCTGTGATGTCATAGGCAGTCCAACTGAGGAGACCTGGTTAGAGGGACTTAGTCTTGCTAACACTATAAACTATCAATTCCCTCAGGTGTTGTTCGAGCTTGAATAATGTGTCTTGAGCCTCAACATTTTATCTATTTATTAAGAACTAACTGTTGTCATCTTGCAGCTTTCTGGTGTGCCTCTTTCAAGCTTGATGCCATCTGCTAGTAAAGATGCAGTTAATCTGATAACGGTAACTAACAGTTTTTAAAAAGAAGTTGCCCTATAGCTGTGGCCATATTTCGTGACACTAATCTTTATCTTTTTTTTTCATGTTCGTTCAGAGGCTTTGCTCCTGGGATCCAAGCAACAGACCAACTGCTGCAGAGGCCCTGCAGCACCCGTTCTTTCAGGTACACCGGAGAGTAATTTCTTCTTCTCTTGATCAGCTGATTTAAACATGTTCTTATGTGGCAGAGTTGCTTTTATGTCCCACCATCTGTCCGACCCAAGCCATCTGTTGCAAGAAGTCCGTCTGGTAATCTTTTTAGTTTGTTGGTTGCCAATATCAGGATGTGGATTATTATCTTTTATTGAGATTGTTACAAACTAAATTTCATGTCGTGATTTTTTTTAGTCGGACCGAGAGGATCATTCGAGCAGCAATCAGTGAAACGGCAACCAGTGTCTCTTGCCAAAGCTAAGACATTCAACAGCCATGCTTCCCCAAAGTCGAATGCTGCTTTTGGTAGTGGCGTTCAGAGGAAACTTGATTTGTCTAAGCAAGATGCTACGAAAAACACTAAACCGGTGAGAAGTTCCGTCAAAGACTCGATATACAAACCACCCGGAAGAAAGAGTCCTTGTAAGTAAAACCTCAAAACCACCTTTATTTCTTTGTAACACGTTTAGTGGTTGTGTCTCTTTCAGTTGATAAAAGCAAATCCATCCAATTGCAGGTAATGCAGCAAGTTCGTCAGTGAACAAGAACCGTGTCACTCGTGGTGTATCTGAGACTGCTGATAAACTCTTGAACATGAGCATCAGAGGAACCGTGGCTAGAAGACACTCAGTATCTGTGATGCAGCAACAGCAGCTGAGGCCGCCGCAGATGAAGGCAGGTAGTGTAGGAGAAACACGTGACATGTTCCTTAGACCAACACAACCAACCACGAATGCCTACTCTAGGAAAGTCGCCGGCTGACATAAATAAACCTCTCAACACAAGCCTCTTATGAGGAATACTTTTTACTATAAATATCGTAACTCTA
>NW_026617362.1:0-17692 GCF_000801105.2 Raphanus sativus | reverse complement strand
CCCATGAAAACTCCTCACTTCTCCCACTGTAGTTGGAGTTGGCCACTCTTGTATGCTTTGATCTTCTCGGGATCAACCTTTACTCCATCTGCACTCACAATTAAAACCATCTTTCTTAGGCACGAGAAGCACTGGTACAGCACATGGACTCAAGCTCTTTCGGATATGACCCTTCTCCATCAGTTCCTCTACTTGTCTTTGCAATCTTTTAGTCCACTGGATTAGTTCTGTATGCAGGTCGGTTTGGTAGTGTGGAACCAGGTACAAAGTCTATCTGATGCTCAATCCCACGAACTGGAGGTAAGCCATTGGAACTATCTTCTGGAACACATCTGCATATTCCTGTAAAAGAGAAACTGTTCACTCGGGATGGTCCGGTGTATGATCAGTGGTTGTTAGCAAAGATTCTTTAAACACAAGCAACAAATAGAGTTTTGAGAGTAGAGAATTCGTTTTGACATCTCCCTGTTTGGCATAGAAGCTATGCTGCTTGTGAGATCAGTTTTGAGTTTCAATCTCTTTCTTTTTCTGTAGATGGAGCTGATCCTCTTGCACTTCTTTAGGGGTTAATGGCACCAGCACTGTCTCTTACCTCTGAATTCAAACGAGTGCTTGTTGGTGAAGCCATCATGTATCACATGTCTATCAGATTGCCATGGTCGTCGAGAAGAATATGGCTTGCTTCCATAGGTATCACATCACATAAGACCTCATCCTCATATCTCCCTATGGTTATAGGCACCACAACTTGGTCATAGACCCTCATCTCGCCCTGCTCATTTAAGCCACTGCAGTCTATATGGTTTTGGATGCTTCTGAACTTGCAAACCCAACTTCTTGACCATAGTCTCGCTAGCTATGTTGACGCAGCTGCCTCCATCAATGATAAGACTACATACCTTCCCTTGAACCAAACACCTAGTGTAGAACAAGTTCTCACGCTGCTCAATCTCATCTGCCTTATTTGAAGATTCAAGTCTTCTTGTCACTAGCAACCTTCCCTTGACCGGTTCTTTCTTCAAATTCCTCTTCAGTCTGCTCATGATCAGAGTGTATCTTCTCATCTTGAGACATATACTCCCCGGTGTCAAGAAGAATCATCGTCTTCTTATTAGTACACTCATTGGCATAGTGCCCCGCCCTTGACACTTAAAACACTTGACATCTCTAGTTTTGGAACCAGTAGCTCCTGTTTTCCCTTTGTCCTTGCTGTAGATGTTGCTAGGTTTGGTGTCATCTTTCTGATAAGGTTTACTCTCCTTCTGGTAGTTAGGCTTAATCTTCCTTGGACTTTGGAACCGAGTAGTTCCCATAGCTTCCACGTGAAGGTCCCTTCCTCTTGAGCTGCTGCTCCACTAGAATGGCCTTATGCAACATCTCTTCTATTTCCACATAGTGTTGCATCTCCACCTTATCTTGTATTTCTCGGTTGAGCCCTCCAAGAAATCTTGACATAGTAGCTTCTCTATCTTCTGAAATACTGGCTCTCAACATCAACAGTCCATATCTTGATAGTATTCCTCTCGGTCTTAGCTCCCTGAGTGAGTTTTCTTAGTCTCTGGTGAAGATCTCTGTGGTAGTGGCTTGGTACAAAACCTCTTGCGCATAATAGGACTTCATCTCACTCCATGTTTCCACTGGATATTCTTGGTTAAGCCGCCTCATGGTAACCAGTTGATCCCACCAGCTCAGAGCATAGTCATAGAACTCAGTTGCAGCAAGTTGGATTCGTTGAGTTTGGTATAGTTCTTACAATTGAAGACAATCTCAATCTTCTTCTCCCACTCCAAGTAGGCATCCGGATCAACCTTGCCATGAAAGGAGGTATTTTGAGCTTAACTCCACCAAGCTCTTCTTTCTTAGGTCTCCTAACTTCATGATCACGCCTCTGCCTTCTGCTCACTCTGGAAGAAGAAGAACCACTATGTTCAGACCGGCTGCGCTCATAGTAGTTGTCAGTCTCTTGTGACCCAACATGTTATCTACGGTCTCTCCTTGGTTCAGGATGATTCTATTGACTCTGACCTCTTCTTTCTCTCCTAGACTCATTACTATGGCCCTGACCAGTAGCTTGTCTTAGCTCTTGTATTATCTCATCACGAAGACCCGTGATGCTAGTCTGATCATATCAGCCACAGTAGTGATTAGAGTTTGTTGTAACTGCTCGGTCATCTCCTCCCTTAGAAGTCTACTCTTCCTTACAAGTTCTGCTTCCTCATCTGACTCGTTCCCCATTGGTACCTGAGACAAAGAAACAATCAAAACAAGTAAGTTGTTCAAGAAAAATTTTTAAAAGAGAACAACTTTGATTAAAAAGAAAACTTGCGATCTAAGGTAACCACGATTTGAAAAGATCAATACTTGATAACTTCTATCACACGAAATCGAAACGGATCAAGATCAAATATGATGAAACTTCCTAGATCTATCAGGATTTGATTCAAACAACAACAATAGGTAAATAAACGATCAGATCTAGCGAAATAACTCAAAGATGAACACAGATCAATCGATGGATTCACTAGAAGTTGAAGGGTTTGAGAAATCGAGAACTTCCCTATCCAGAGTGCTCTGATACCACTTAATGAGATCCTAGGATGTATTCTCTGGATGATATGGATAGATCCTTGCAAGATCGAGGCAAAGACTCAAGATCTTCAAGTAGTGGACTGATGGTTGATTCAAAGAGTTGCGGAATGACTCCTTGACACTTTTAGATGACTAGATCGGATATGACACACCAACTTAGACACCTAGGGTTTGATGGATACTACACACCAACAAGATCACTCAAGAACTCGTAAACAAGTCTAAGAGAGAACAAAGGTTTTTGATTAAAAGATGATTCCTAGAAAGAAGCTTGCGACAAGTTTAAATAGAGAGAAGACTTGAACAGACTCAAGTTCTCGAGATCATTAAAGGGAACACGCTCCCTTGGTAATCAAACAAAGACCAAAGACTAAAATTTAAAGAGTTTGCATCACATAAGATAAGAAATAAAACTATAGATTAAAGATAACATAAGGTAGATATGTGGTTGGTCCAAAGCATCCGAGATGCACCAAAGATTCATCATCTAGGTGATATGAAAGTGAACTCATGGCCTCATTAAAACCTTAGTTGGAAAACTCAGTGGGACAAAACCAACTAAGGGAAAAAGAGTACACACAAGCCACTTGCCTAGATGATGATCAGCTTGAAGGTTCAGCTTGAAGTGTGGTAAGTGTGTCTTGATTGCTCAAGCTACAACCAAGACAATCTTCTTGCTTCCAAGATATCTTAAGTATGTTTCCAACAGCTTCATGGAGTCTTCTTGTCATTGCACGAGTCATGGGACCTTTGGGAATGGCCAAGGCATCTCCATCTTCATCTTGCTTATCCTTGATCACCTCTTCTATATCTTTATCAAGTTGTTGGTCCATGATCACATCAGAATGCTCTCAAGACATGGTTCATTAATCTCATGAATGTACTAGGTGCATTGGTGAGCCCAAATGGCATAACAAGCCATTCATATAAGCCATGTTTAGTTTTGAATGCAGTTTTCCATTCATCTCCTTCTTTCATCCTAATCTGATGATAACCACTTTTTAGATCTATCTTAGAGAACACGCAAGAACCATGTAGTTCATCTAACATATCATCAAGTCTAGGGATATGATGTCTATACTTTACCGTGATGTTGTTGATGGCTCTGCAATCAACACACATGCGCCAGCTCCATCTTTCTTTGGTACCAATAGCACAGGAACAGCACAAGGACTCATGCTCTCTCGGATGTGCCCCCTTTTCCATCAGTTCATCAACTTGTCTTTGGAGTTCCTTGGTTTCATCAGGGTTGGTTCTGTATGCGGGTCTATTTGGAAGTGAAGCGCCTGGAACCAGATCAATTTGGTGCTCAATCCCACGAATAGGAGGCAACCCTACTGGATTTTCCTCTGGGAAAACGTCTCCATAGTCCTGTAAGATAAACTCAAAACCATTCGGTAGCTCCGGTGCAATGTCAGAAGAAGTTAGTAAGGCACCTTTGAAAACAAACAAGAGCATAGATTGATCCAAGTGAACCGCTTTCCTCATGTCACTAGACTTAGCAGTTAGAAGAATACCTTTTGCTTGCTTTCCACCAGTTGATTGCTCTTTGTTTCTAGCTTCTTCTCGTTTGAGCTTAAGCTGTACCTGGTCATGGTGAACTTCTTGTGGAGACAGAGGTGCAAGAACAATATTTTTGTCTCGGTGAGTGAAAGAATGGCGATTGGTGAAGCCATCGTGGATAGCTCTTTTATCATATTGCCACGGCCTTCCTAGCAGGATATGACTTGAATCCATTGGCAAAACGTCACACACAATCTCATCTTGGTATCTACCAATGGTTATAGGAACCATTACTTGCTCCGTGACCATCAACTTGACTCCATTTTCATTCAACCATTGGAGAGGATATGGTCTAGGATGCTTTCCTGTTTTCAACCCAAGCTTTTCTACAAGAGTCTCACTAGCAACATTAGTACAGCTCCCACCGTCTATAATCAAACTACAGACTTTATCACAGATAGTACAACGAGTGTGGAAGAGATTCTCCCTTTGGTCATGGTCGTCTGGTTGAGATTGCATTTGAAGAGACCTCCTTGTGACCAAGAGCTGTCCACGAACTGGGTAGTCTATGGTTTCTTCTTCCTGCTCATCATTCTTTTCTTCTTCAGAGATCACCTCACCATTGTCAAGTATGATCATGACCTTTTTGTTGATGCACTCATTGGCGTAGTGTCCCATACCATGACACTTGAAGCACTTAACATCTCTGGTTCTTGTAGCTGGTGTTTTTCCCTTATCCTCAGGTTCCTTTTTCACAGATAGCTTGTCATCTTTGCAGGATATGATCGGTAGTTGTTGCCATAGGAACCTTTGGAGTTGTTCTTTCTCTTCTGTTGCTGCTCAATGAGGATGGCTTTGTGAAGAAGCTCATAGATGTCCTCATAATCCTGTAGTTCCAATCGATCTTGTAGTTCTCTGTTGAGACCAGCTTGGAACCGAGCCATTGTTGCATTAGAATCCTCAACAACAGAAGCTTTGATCATGAGCGTCTCCATCTCTTGGTAGTAGTCCTCCACACTCTTTGTTCCTTGAGTAAGCCTCCTTAGTTTCTGATGAACATCCTTGTGGTAGTGGCTTGGAACAAATCGTTTCCTCATGAGAGTCTTGAGTTCAAACCAACCTGACACTGCTGCTTCTCCGGTTCTTCTTCTTGTTGAAGTAATCTGATCCCACCAGTGAAGAGCATAACCATTGAACTCAGTTGCTGCAAGTCTAACCTTCTTTAACTCTGAGTAGTTGTGACATTCAAAGATCAACTCTATCTTCTTTTCCCAATCAAGGAAATCGTCTGGATTGCTGGTACCACTGAAGACTGGTACTCTGAGCTTGATGTTACCAAGACTATCATCTGGCCTGCGACGATCTGTTCTGTGTGATCTGCCCTGAGACAAGGTCCTTATTGATCGGTTTTCATCAGAACTCCTACCAGAAGAGGAAAGATCTTCAACATCAGCTCCAGTATCAACTTGTTTTCCTCTTCTTTTCTCCCTAGCAGCTTTCTGATATTTTGTGACATTTAGAGATGTTTAAGGTGTTTAGGTGAGGATTAACGAGACCAAATGTTTAGAAATGAGTTTGCGAGTTGAGAGGCAGAGTATGAGAGACTTAAAATGCTTCATTTGATTAATGAGAAGAGTTTACAATATATAGGTGGAGAGAATAGACTAGGGTTTACACAACAATGAGTGGCTAAGACTACCACACTGTTCAAGGAGAGGAGCGTGTTTTGAAATGCTTGGACCAGGTTCACTCCGCGTATCCAGCTTGGTCCAGCCTGTCTCCGCAGCATAGTAACCTTATCCAGCATAGTGACACAATCCAAACGGTCACAAGCTTGATCACTTAAATCCTCTCTTTGCTCACAAGTCTTTGTAACTTGTTCCTCACTCTTCACTTCTTCACAAAGCCATTTTACCTCAGTTCAAATAGTTACCACACGGTAACTTATTTTTACTGAGGTAACTTTTGTGCCCTGACTTTGCACAACCCAAAATGTCTCCAAATGATGTTTAAAAGTGGTTTGAGTTGAAATGGTCCGTACAAGTCCGTACATGTCCGTACATGTCCGTACTGTCCGTACACACTCTTCTCAAACTCACTTCTAAACATCTCTCCACCTTAGTCTCCTCATTTCATCCTTCACACTCCACTCTTATTGCCTCAACTTAACACTCCCCCTCAAGCTTGACCATGTGGAACAAGTCAAGCTTGGAATGCTGTTCAATCTCCCTCATTAAGACCTCAACAAGGAAAACCCATTTGGGACAAAACCTTGAAGAGGAAAAAGAGTAGAGACATCCCAGCAGGGGAGTATTTAGTTGGTACCTCTCAAGTCAATGAGGCCCAGCCTAACGTGGATGGACTCCATTGTCTTCTGCCTTGCTGCCTTTGTAAACACATCTGCTAGCTGATCCTCACTTCTTGTATAACACGGCAACACAATCCCAAGAACAATCATCTGCCTCACCTTGTGACAATCCACCTCAATGTGTTTAGTCCTCTCATGAAACACACTGTTGGAAGCTATGTGAATGGCAGCTTGATTGTCACAATGCATAACCATGGGTGTGACTTGCTCAACCTCCAAATGCTTCAGGATCCCTTTGATCCACACCAACTCGTTGGTAAGCTTGAGCATTGCACGATACTCGGCTTCAGCACTAGAGCAAGACACCACCTTCTGCTTCTTGCTCTTCCATGTCACTAGATTGCCTCCAATGAACGTGCAGTAGCCTGTTGTTGATCTCCTATCAACTCTATCACCTGCCCAATCCGCATCACAATACCCCACAGCTTCAGTACTCTTGTTGCAACCCAAGGATGATAAGGAATAGGGAGAGGAGTATACAAACCATGTGACTGAACCTTAGACTTAGCTTGTTTACAAGTTGCACACCTCTCACAAATTCTCTCCACATCTCTTTTCATCCGAGGCCAAAAGAAGTGATCCTGCAAGGTTTTAAGAGTCTTTGTAACACCAAAGTGACCCATAAGGCTTCCTCCATGAGATTCCCTGAAAAATAACTCTCTCAAAGAACAGTTAGGCACACACAAACGATTATCATAAAAGAGAAATCCATTATGCCTAAAGTAATGCCCAGCAGCAACCTTTTCACAAGAGTTATAAGCATCTTTAAAATCAGGATCAGTCTCATACATACCTTTAATCTGCTCAAAACCTAATAGTTTAGCATCAAGAGTGTTTAAGAGGGCATACCTTCTGGATAATGCATCAGCAACTATATTCTCCTTACCTTGTTTGTATTTGATCACATAAGGGAAGGTTTCAATGAATTCTACCCATCTGGCGTGCCTCTTACTGAGCTTGTTCTGGCCTTTAAGGTACTTGAGAGACTCATGATCAGTGTGGATTACGAACTTTTTAGGCCATAGATAATGCTGCCAAGTCTGCAAGGCCCTCACCAAAGCATAGAGTTCCTTATCATAAGTTGCATAGTTGAGAGTGGCTCCTCCAAGCTTTTCACTAAAGTATGCAATAGGTCTTTTCTCCTGCATAAGAACAGCACCAATACCAATTCCTGAGGCATCGCATTCAATCTCAAAAGTTTTATTAAAATCAGGAAGTATAAGAAGAGGGGCATTAGTAAGCTTCTCTTTAAGGCATTGGAATGCAGCTTCTTGTGTGTCTCCCCACTTGAAACCTATGTCTTTCTTGATAACTTCAGTCAAAGGAGCTGCTATAGTACTGAAATCCCTCACAAAACGCCTATATAAGCCAGCAAGTCCATGGAAGCTCCTCACTTCACTCACTGTCTTGGGGATGGGCCATTCTCGTATAGCTTTCACCTTCTCTGGATCCACTTTCACTCCATCTGCACTCACAATAAAGCCTAGGAAGACCAAGTTATCCGTACAGAAAGTGCATTTCTTAAGGTTAGCAAAAAGCTTCTCTTTTCTCAAAACATCAAGGACAGCCTTAAGATGATCTATATGCTCTTCTAGACTCTGGCTGTAAACTAGGATATCATCAAAGTAAACCACAACAAACAATCCTATAAAAGACCTAAGAACATGGTTCATTAATCTCATGAAAGTACTAGGAGCATTGGTTAATCCAAAGGGCATAACTAACCACTCATACAACCCATGCTTAGTTTTAAAAGCAGTTTTCCACTCATCTCCCTCTTTCATCCTAATTTGATGATATTCACTCTTAAGATCTATCTTAGAAAAGATGCTAGAACCATGCAATTCATCAAGCATATCATCTAATCTAGAAATAGGGTGGCGATACTTCACTGTTATGTTGTTGATTGCTCTGCAATCAACACACATGCGCCAGCTTCCATCTTTCTTAGGTACCAAGAGCACTGGAACAGCACAAGGACTCATGCTCTCACGGATGTGGCCTTTCTCCATCAGTTCTTCAACCTGCCTTTGTAGCTCCTTGGTCTCAACCGGGTTGGTTCTGTAGGCTGGTCTATTGGGAAGAGTAGAACCTGGTACAAAGTCTATCTGATGCTCAATCCCTCGTATAGGTGGTAAACCGGTGGGACTATCCTCTGGAAACACATCTTGATAATCCTGTAAAAGAGTTGACATCTCACTCGGATACACCGGTGTGCAATCAGTTAGACTAACAAGAGATTCTTTTAAAACAAATAAGATAACTGATTGATTAGAGTAGAGAGATTTTTTGATGTCACCAGTTTTGGCATAGAAGTTGTGCTGCTTGCTCGGTTCTGGTTTAAGATCTATTTCTTTCTTTTTCTGAAGCTGTAGCTGATCTTGATGCACTTCTTTAGGAGTTAGAGGTACCAGTGTAGTCTTCTTGCCGTTGAACTCAAAGGTATGCTTGTTAGTAAAGCCATTGTGTGTAACTCTTCTATCAAACTGCCATGGTCTCCCAAGCAAGATATGACTGGCTTCCATTGGTATCACATCACATAGGATCTCATCTTCATATCTTCCAATGGATAAAGGAATTGACACTTGTGTGGATACCTTCATTTCTCCTTCTTCATTGAGCCATTGTAGTCGGTATGGTCTAGGATGTTTTTGAGTCTTCAAGCTAAGCTTCTTCACCATTGTCTCACTAGCAACATTAACACAGCTTCCACCATCAATTATCAGACTACAAACTTTTCCTTGTACCATACAACGAGTGTAGAACAGGTTTTCTCTTTGCTCTAGCTCCTCGGATTTGTTTTGCAAGCTGAGAGTCCTCCTTGCAACCAAAAGCCTACCATGAACTGGTTTCTCTTCATACTCTGCTTCTGAAGGTTCTTGCTCAGTCTCTGGTCTTTCATCTTCAGATTCATACTCGCCATTCTCCAAGAGAACCATAACTCTCTTGTTGGTACACTCATTAGCATAGTGCCCACGCCCTTGACACTTAAAGCACTTCACATCTCTTGCACGCGAACTGGTAGCCTCTGCTTTACCTTTATCCTTGCTGTGGATGCTACTAGGCTTAGACTCTTCCTTTGGCTGTGGCTTGCCCTCTTTCTGATAGCTTAGTTTGTCCTCCTTAGAAGTCTGGTATCTACTGGAACTATAGCTGCCACGCGCATGGCTCCTTCTCTTAACCTGTTGCTCTACCAAAATAGCTTTGTGGAGCATCTCCTCTATCTCCAAGTAGTGCTGCATCTCTACCCTGTCTTGTATCTCACGGTTGAGCCCACCAAGAAACCGTGCCATGGTAGCTTCACTATCTTCGGAAATCTTAGCTCTCAACATAAGCAACTCCATCTCTTGATAGTATTCCTCCACAGACTTGGAACCTTGGGTGAGAAGCCTCAGCTTTTGGTGAAGATCACGGTGATAGTGGCTGGGAACAAACCTCCTACGCATCAAAGACTTCATTTCAGCCCATGTCTCAATAGGAAACTCCCCATTGCGCCTTTTGTTTGTAACCAACTGATCCCACCAACTCAATGCATAGTCATTGAACTCAGTAGCAGCAACTTGAACCTTTTTTATCTCAGAGTAGTGTTGACAATTGAAGACAAGCTCTATCTTTTTTTCCCACTCAAGATATGCATCCGGATCAGCCTTGCCATGGAAAGGAGGGATCTTAAGCTTCAATCCTGATAGCTCATTGCGCCTATGCCTTCTGCCCTCATGATCATGTCGTGATCTCCTACTGCTGTGTCTTGATCCAGAGCTATGGCTACTTCTCTCATAGAAGTTATCAGTCTCTTCTGATCCAGCATGCTCTCGACGACCATGCCTATTGCTCCTTGGCTCACGTCTCTGCTCAGCATTCTGGTCTTGTCTGTCAGATAGCCTTTGATCGAGTTTATCCTCCAACAACTTCTCCATGGCTGCAAGGATATCTTTGGTGATTGCTTCTTGTAATAGCTTGTTTCTCCTCATAAGAGTTGCCTCATCATCCTCGGATCCCATTGCTTCCTGATTCACAAAAGATTTGAACAAGTAAGCAGTTCAAAGAAATTAAAACACAAAGGATTCAAATAAGGAAACAAGAAAATTTTAAAACAAGGCGGCAAAGGATACTTGATCAATACGCAACGATTTGAATTCCTTTTCAGTTTCGAAATACAACAACACAGATCAGATTCTAACAGATGACGAAATGAGATGAAACAGATAAGGATCTATTACTTCTAACAACAGATCGAGATTCACAAACACAATAGAACTTTCGGATTTTGAAAACTTGAAACGAGATTGATGAGAAGTTGAAAAGTTCTTAATGAAAACTTGATTGAAACTCTTAGATCTATCAATAGTGATCACGAAAACAATAGATCTATCAGATATAATGATGAAAAGAAGCAGATCTAGTGAATCAACAACTCAAGAACACAGATCTATCAATGATATGAATGGTGATGAACAGATCGGATGAAAATGATAAGAGAAATCGAAACTCCCCTTCCAGAGTGCTCTGATACCACTTAATGAACCCCTAGGATGTTTCTCTGGATGGATATGGATAGATCCTTGCTTAAACGAGTCAAGGACTCAAGCTTATCAAGGTGGTGGATCGAATGGTGACACAAGAGGCTATGGGAAGGCTTCTTGATACTCCTAGACAATAGATCGGATATTACACACCTCTCTAAGGTCCTTGGGCGTTGGATATTACACACCAACAGACTGGATACTACACACCAGACACTCTCTTACGACAAGGCAAGGGAGAAGAAAACTCAAAGGTTTTTAGATAAAAGAAGACTTGATAGATTACTAGGGTTGCGGCACACACATATATATAGTGAGAGACTTGGAACAGGCTCCAATCAACTCAAACTAAAAGGAACAGGCTCCTTTAGTTAATGTAGAAATAAAGACACAACATAGATAGGGTTTTCGAAATAAAAGACATAAATACTTAGAGAAATAAAACATAACATAAGGTTCTTCATGTGGTTGGTCCGAGAGCATCATCTAGGAGTTTTGAGCAGCAAGACTATGGCCTCGTTAAAAACCTATCTTTGCAAAACCCATTGGGACAAAAACAAAGATAGGGAAAAAGAGCACACATAGCTTGCTAGCCTAGACAACGCTCAGCTTGATGGTGAGATAGCTTGGATGGTAACAAGTGCATCTTGAAGTATCAAGCTTCCTTCAAGATTTTCTTCATGCATCAAACACTTCTTGATTGATCCTCCAATAGCTTCCTTGAGTATCTTAGCTTTGGATCGAGTTATGGGGCCATTGGAAATGACTAAGGCATCATCTTCTTTGGTTGTACCATCTTTAGGCTTTCCATCTTCTTTAGCTAGTTGGAACTCTTCATGTTGATCAGCATGCTGGTCCATGATCATATTACTTGTTCCTCACTCTTCACTTCTTCACAAAGCCATTTTACCTCAGTTCAAATAGTTACCACACGGTAACTTATTTTTACTGAGGTAACTTTTGTGCCCTGACTTTGCACAACCCAAAATGTCTCCAAATGATGTTTAAAAGTGGTTTGAGTTGAAATGGTCCGTACAAGTCCGTACATGTCCGTACATGTCCGTACTGTCCGTACACACTCTTCTCAAACTCACTTCTAAACATCTCTCCACCTTAGTCTCCTCATTTCATCCTTCACACTCCACTCTTATTGCCTCAACTTAACACTTTCCTGACCTGAGAAGAAGAGCCTAAAACATTGTTAGTAGCAGAGTTGTTTCTTTCAGTTTCAAATTTCTTTTCTATGACATTCAACAAAGTGGCCATCAAGGATTCCATCTGTAACATATCAATCCTACGAGTAGGAGATTCTTCTCGTTCATGATCTGATGCAGACATGGTTTCCTGATAAGAAGCTCAACAAGAAGAGTTAGTAGACAAGAATATAGCCGAAGCCTCACAGGTGTTTCTCTCAGGTTTTCTCTCAAGTTTGTAGTGAATTTTCTCTGTGAATCCAGTAGCTCAGCAAACAACAAGATCAAGCTTTCAAAGATCAATCCCCTAACAACCCCAAAGAGAAGAAAGATAGACAATATTAAGGGATTTAAATCGCAGGGAGCTTTACCACCAGAGACTGGATTTCTCTTCAGTCTGGCTGGATTTCTCTTCAGCCTTAGATACCCCCCGCACTTTTTAGATAGACAGAGAAGAGTTTTCACAGAGATTGATATGAAATAAGGTTTCCAAAGAGAAGAGAAAGAAGAAATCGTAACAAACCCAAATCAGAAGCCCTCAAACTTGCTCTGATACCACTTAATGAAACCCTTGATAGATCTTGAGGGTGATTTGGTTTGTGGTTTCGTTTGGGAAGGATAGATCAATGGTTCCTTTGGATTGAATGGATAGATGGGTGATGGATTGTGGAAGAAGGTAGAGATGGAAGGTGTTCTTCAGTGTGAGATCGATGAGGAGATCAAACACTTGTTTTGAATTAGCTTCAGATCGAGCAGGTCACCGCTCAGACGTGATCTAGAAGCAAAGGTGCTAAGGGTTTGACTCCTAAGCAGACAATGTTCAGTGATGAACAAAGGATTCACAGTTTTAGAGATTTTTGTATAAAAAGAGTGATTGAATCTTATTAGAAATCGAAACAGAGTATTTGTAGAACAAAGAACACGACATTGGGAAGTAAAACAAAGACTTCAAACTTGTAGTTTTCGAAAAAGAAATATGAAAGCTAAGTAAGACCAAAGACTACGTAGTTGAACATCTTGACTTCGGTTTGGTCTTGGTCTTGATTAGATTCTGGTTCTGGTTTGAAGTTAATCAAACCAACAATTGCTTGCTCCATCTTTCTGGTTTGTGATCGAGTGATTGGCCCCTTAGGATAAGCGAATGGGCTTTCTTGGGCTTCCTGAATGTGAATGGGTCTCCTTGTGTCAACCAGCTTCAATTCGCCATCTGATTCCTTCTCAAGTGTTTCCTCATCAGTAACATCTAGCTGGTTCAACTCTCTTGTCTCCTGATCAGCTACATTCAGCTCCTCATCAGAACCAGTTAGCTGGTTTAGCTCCTTATGCGCCAAGTCTTTATCTGGTTCAAGCCTGGTTGCATCACAGGATGAACTACGATCTAAGAAGCTTTATTTGGAACCACTAATCAGTGTAGAATAACCAGGAAGTTGAATAAATCTCATAAGTGTTGTGAGCAAGAAGATATCCCACCTTCTATCCAGATGATTCCAGATTAGCCTGTTCGGACATATGCCGTTATCTTCATGATTCTTATCAAACCAGGATGAACCACGATCTAAGAAGCTTTATTTTGAACCACTAATCAGTGGAGAATAACCAAGAAGTTGAATAAATCTCATAAGTGTTGTGAGCAAGAAGATATCCCACCTTCTATCCAGATGATTCCAGATTAGCCTGTTCGGACATATGCCATTATCTTCATGATTCTTATCAAACCAGGATGAACCACGATCTAAGAAGCTTTATTTGGAACCACTAATCAGTGGAGAAATAACCAGGAAGTTGAATAAATCTCATAAGTGTTGTGAGCAAGAAGATATCCCACTTTCTATCCAGATGATTCCAGATTAGCCTGTTCGGACATATGCCAATATCTTCATGATTCTTATCAAACCAGGATGAACCACGATCTAAGAAGCTTTATTTGGAACCACTAATCAGTGGAGAATAACCAGGAAGTTGAATAAATCTCATAAGTGTTGTGAGCAAGAAGATATCCCACCTTCTATCCAGATGATTCCAGATTAGCCTGTTCGGACATATGAATATCTTCATGATTCTTATCAAACCAGGATGAACCACGATCTAAGAAGCTTTATTTGGAACCACTAATCAGTGGAGAATAACCAGGAAGTTGAATAAATCTCATAGGAGTTGTGAGTAAGAAGATATCCCACTTTCTATCCAGATGATTCCAGATTAGCCTGTTCGGACATATGGCAATATCTTCATGATTCTTATCAAACCAGGATGAACCACGATCTAAGAAGCTTTATTTGGAACCACTAATCAGTGGAGAATAACCAGGAAGTTGAATAAATCTCATAAGTGTTGTGAGCAAGAAGATATCCCACTTCTATCCAGATGATTCCAGATTAGCCTGTTCGAACATATGCCATTATCTTCATGATTCTTATCAAACCAGGATGAACCACGATCTAAGAAGCTTTATTTGGAACCACTAATCAGTGGAGAATAACCAGGAAGTTGAATAAATCTCATAAGTGTTGTGAGCAAGAAGATATCCCACCTTCTATCCAGATGATTCCAGATTAGCCTGTTCGGACATATGCCATTATCTTCATGATTCTTATCAAACCAGGATGAACCACGATCTAAGAAGCTTTATTTGGAACCACTAATCAGTGGAGAATAACCAGGAAGTTAATAAATCTCATAGGAGTTGTGATTAAGAAGATATCCCACCTTCTATCCAGATGATTCCAGATTAGCCTGTTCGGACATATGGCAATATCTTCATGATTCTTATCAAACCAGGATGAACCACGATCCAAGAAGCTTTATTTGGAACCACTAATCAGTGGAGAATAACCAGGAAGTTGAATAAATCTCATAAGGTTGTGAGAAGAAGATATCCCACCTTCTATCCAGATGATTCCAGATTAGCCTGTTCGGACATATGCCATTATCTTCATGATTCTTATCAAACCAGGATGAACCACGATCTAAGAAGCTTTATTTGGAACCACTAATCAGTGGAGAATAACCAGGAAGTTGAATAAATCTCATAGGAGTTGTGAGTAAGAAGATATCCCACTCTCTATCCAGATGATTCCAGATTAGCCTGTTCGGACATATGGCAATATCTTCATGATTCTTATCAAACCAGGATGAACCACGATATAAGAAGCTTTATTGGAACCACTAATCAGTGGAGAATAACCAGGAAGTTGAATAAATCTCATAGGAGTTGTGAGTAAGAAGATATCCCACTTTCTATCCAGATGATTCCAGATTAGCCTGTTCGACATATGGCAATATCTTCATGATTCTTATCAAACCAGGATGAACCACGATCTAAGAAGCTTTATTTGGAACCAATAATCAGTGGAGAATAACCAGGAAGTTGAATAAATCTCATAAGTGTTGTGAGCAAGAAGATATCCCACCTTCTATCCAGATGATTCCAGATTAGCCTGTTCGGACATATGCATTATCTTCATGATTCTTATCAAAACCAGGATGAACTACGATCTAAGAAGCTTTATTTGGAACCACTAATCAGTGGAGAATAACCAGGAAGTTGAATAAATCTCATAAGTGTTGTGAGTAAGAAGATATCCCACCTTCTATCCAGATGATTCCAGATTAGCCTGTTCGGACATATGCAATATCTTCATGATTCTTATCAAACCAGGATGAACCACGATCTAAGAAGCTTTATTTGGAACCACTAATCAGTGGAGAATAACCAGGAAGTTGAATAAATTTCATAAGTGTTGTGAGCAAGAAGATATCCCACCTTCTATCCAGATGATTCCAGATTAGCCTGTTCGGACATATGCCATTATCTTCATGATTCTTATCAAACCAGGATGAACCACGATCTAAGAAGCTTTATTTGGAACCACTAATCAGTGGAGAATAACCAGGAAGTTGAATAAATCTCATAGGAGTTGTGAGTAAGAAGATATCCCACTTTCTATCCAGATGATTCCAGATTAGCCTGTTCGGACATATGGCATATCTTCATGATTCTTATCAAACCAGGATGAACACGATCTAAGAAGCTTTATTGGAACCACTAATCAGTGGAGAATAACCAGGAAGTTGAATAAATCTCATAAGTGTTGTGAGCAAGAAGATATCCCACCTTCTATCCAGATGATTCCAGATTAGCCTGTTCGGACATATGCCATTATCTTCATGATTCTTATCAAACCAGGATGAACCACGATCTAAGAAGCTTTATTTGGAACCACTAATCAGTGGAGAATAACCAGGAAGTTGAATAAATTTCATAGGAGTTGTGAGTAAGAAGATATCCCACTTTCTATCCAGATGATTCCAGATTAGCTTGTTCGAACATATGGCAATATCTTCATGATTCTTATCAAACCAGGATGAACCACGATCTAACAAGCTTTATTTGGAACCACTAATCAGTGGAGAATATAACCAGGAAGTTGAAAAAATCTCATAAGTGTTGTGAGCAACAAGATATCCCACCTTCTATCCAGATGATTCCAGATTAGCCTGCTCGGACATATGCCATTATCTTCATGATTCTTATCAAACCAGGATGAACCACGATCTAAGAAGCTTTATTTGGAACCACTAATCAGTGGAGAATAAACAGGAAGTTGAATAAATCTCATAAGTGTTGTGAGCAAGAAGATATCCCACTTTCTATCCAGATGATTCCAGATTAGCATGTTCGGACATATGCCATTATCTTTCATGATTCTTATCAAAACCAGGATGAACCACGATCTAAGAAGCTTTATTTTAGAACCACTAATCAGTGGAGAATAACCAGGAAGTTGAATAAATCTCATAGGAGTTGTGAGTTAAGAAGATATCCCACTTTCTATCCAGATGATTCGAGATTAGCTTGTTTCGGACATATGGCAATATCTTCATGATTCTTATCAAACCCAGGATGAACCAATATATAAGAAGCTTTATTGGGAACCACTATTCAGTGGAGAATAACCAGGAAGTTGAAGAGAAATCTCATAGGAGTTGTGAGTAAGAAGATATCCCACTTTCTATCCAGATGATTCCAGATTAGCCTGTTCGGACATTGCAATATCTTCATGATTCTTTATCAAACCAGGATGAACCACGATCTAAGAAGCTGTTTATTTGGAACCACTAATCAGTGGAGAATAACCAGGAAGTTGAATAAATTCTCATAGGATTTGTGAGTAAAGAAGTAATCCACTTTCTATCCAGATGATTCCAGATTAGCCTGTTCGGACATATGCCATTATCTTCATGTTCTTTATCAAACCAGGATGAACCACGATCTAAGAAGCTTTATTTGGAACCACTAATCAGTGGAGAATATAACCAGGAAGTTGAATATATCTCATAAGGTGTTGTGAGTGAGCCAAGGAGAGTATCCCACCTTCTATCCAGATTGATTCCAGATTAGCCTGTTCGGACATATGCCATTATCTTCATGATTCTTATCAAACCAGGATGAACCACGATCTAAACAAGCTTTATTTGGGAACCACTAATCAGTGGAGAATAACCAGGAGTTGAAA
>NW_026617361.1:0-17700 GCF_000801105.2 Raphanus sativus | reverse complement strand
AAGGATCTATCCATATCATCCAGAGAAATCATCCTAGGATCGTATTAATAAATCTCATAGGAGTTGTGAGTAAGAAGATATCCGACATTCTATCCAGATGATTCCAGATTAGCCTGTTCGAACATATATGCAATATCTTCATGATTCTTATCAAACCAGGATGAACCACGATCTAAAAAGCTTTATTGGGAACCAATAATCAGTGGAGAATAACCAAGAAGTTGAATAAATCTCATAAGTTTGTGAGCAAGAAGATATCCCACCTCTATCCAGATGATTCCAGATTAGCCTGTTCGGACATATGCCATTATCTTCATGATTCTTATCAAACCAGGATGAACCACGATCTAAGAAGCTTTATTTGGAACCACTAATCAGTGGAGAATAACCAGGAAGTTGAATAAATCTCATAGGAGTTGTGAGTAAGAAGATATCCCACCTTCTATCCAGATGATTCCAGATTAGCCTGTTCGGACATATGCCATTATCTTCATGATTCTTATCAAACCCGGATGAACCACGATCTAAGAAGCTTTATTTGGAACCACTAATCAGTGGAGAATAACCAGGAAGTTGAATAAAATCTCATAAGTTGTGAGCAAGAAGATATCCCACCTTCTATCCAGATGATTCCAGATTAGCCTGTTCGGACATATGCCATTATCTTCATGATTCTTATCAAACCAGGATGAACCACCATCTAAGAAGCTTTATTTGGAACCACTAATCAGTGGAGAATAACCAGGAAGTTGAATAAATCTCATAAGTGTTGTGAGCAAGAAGATATCCCACCTTTCTATCCAGATGATTCCAGATTAGCTGTTCGGACATATGCCATTATCTTCATGATTCTTATCAAACCAGGATGAACCACGATCTAAGAAGCTTTATTTGGAACCACTAATCAGTGGAGAATAACCAGGAAGTTGAATAAATCTCATAGAGTTGTGAGTAAGAAGATATCCCACTTTCTATCCAGATGATTCCAGATTAGCCTGTTCGGACATATGGCAATATCTTCATGATTCTTATCAAACCAGGATGAACCACGATCTAAGAAGCTTTATTGGAACCACTAATCAGTGGAGAATAACCAGGAAGTTGAATAAATCTCATATTGTTGTGAGCAAGAAGATATCCCACCTTCTATCCAGATGATTCCAGATTAGCCTGTTCGGACATATGCCATTATCTTCATGATTCTTATCAAACCAGGATGAACCACGATCTAAGAAGCTTTATTTGGAACCAATAATCGGTGGAGAATAACCAGGAAGTTGAATAAATCTCATAGGAGTTGTGTGTAAGAAGATATCCCACCTTCTATCCAGATGATTCCAGATTAGCCTGTTCGGACATATGCCATTATCTTCATGATTCTTATCAAACCAGGATGAACCACGATCTAAGAAGCTTTATTTGGAGCCATTAATCAGTGGAGAATAACCAGGAAGTTGAATAAATCTCATAAATGTTGTGAGCAAGAAGATATCCCACCTTCTATCCAGATGATTCCAGATTAGCATGTTCGGACATATGCCATTATCTTCATGATTCTTATCAAACCAGGATGAACCACATCTAAGAAGCTTTATTTGGAACCACTAATCAGTGGAGAATAACCAGGAAGTTGAATAAATCTCATAAGTGTTGTGAGCAAGAAGATATCCCACCTTCTATCCAGATGATTCCAGATTAGCCTGTTGGGACATATGCCATTATCTTCATGATTCTTATCAAACCAGGATGAACCACGATCTAAGAAGCTTTATTTGGAACCACTAATCAGTGGAGAATAACCAGGAAGTTGAATAAATCTCATAGGAGTTGGGATTAAGAAGATATCCCACTTTCTATCCAGATGATTCCAGATTAGCCTGTTCGGACATATGGCAATATCTTCATGATTCTTATCAAACCAGGATAAACCAATAATAAGAAGCTTGATTGGAACCACTAATCAGTGGAGAATAACCAGGAAGTTGAATAAATCTCATAGGAGTTGTGAGTAAGAAGATATCCCACTTTCTATCCAGATGATTCCAGATTAGCCTGTTCGGACATATGGCAATATCTTCATGATTCTGATCAAACCAGGATTAACCAATATATAAGAAGCTTGATTGGGAACCACTAATCAGTGGAGAATAACCAGGAAGTTGAATAAATCTCATAGGAGTTGTGAGTAAGAAGATATCCCACTTTCTTTCCAGATGATTCCAGATTAGCCTGTTCGGACATATGGCAATATCTTCATGATTCTTATCAAACCAGGATGAACCACGATCTAAGAAGCTTTATTTGGAACCACTAATCAGTGGAGAATAACCAGGAAGTTGAATAAATCTCATAAGTGTTGCGAGCAAGAAGATATCCCACCTTCTATCCAGATGATTCCAGATTAGCCTGTTCGGACATATGCTATTATCTTCATGATTCTTATCAATCAGGATGAACCACGATCTAAGAAGCTTTATTTGGAACCACTAATCAGTGAAGAATAACAAGGAATTTGAATAAATCTCATAGGAGTTGTGAGTAAGAAGATATCCCACTTTCTATCCAGATGATTCCAGATTAGCCTGTTCGAACATATGGCAATATCTTCATGATTCTTATCAAACCAGGATGAACCACGTGTTGAAATGTGGTGAGAAGAGATGAGGTGTATTGTGATCATGAAGAGAAGATGAGAAGAAAAGTAACTTGAGAAAAGTTACCACACAGTAAAAATAAAGTTACTGTGTGGTAACTAAGAGTGGGGTTAATCTAGTGAGTAAAAGGAGATGTGTGACACTGAAGGAAGAAGAGTATTAGCACAGTGACTCCTAGAGAAGAAAGGAGTCGACCGTTGGAGAGATATGGTCGCACAAACCAGGCTGGAACAGGCTGTAAAGGTGCATGAGCATGTGAGCATTCACAGCCAAGTATCTAGCTTCTTCCTTTTGACTACACATGCTTGTAATAGTGGTTCACTTGTCGCAAACCCTCTCTTACTCTCTACTATATATTTGTAATCACTTCTCTTAATGAAATTAACACTTTGGAGCCTCTTTCTCTCTAAGATCAAACATGATACTATTTGAGCACTATTAGATCTAGAAACTCTTTTCTCTTATTCTCTCTCGGATTCTCTCATAATCTCTCTTAATCTCTTATCATTCTCTTAATACCTACTCTATTCTCTAAAATCATATGGTATCAGAGCCAGGTTGGCTTTGGTATTAAGAGATTTCATCCGATTCTCTCTTGTGTTCTTGCTACTCTTCAAAGTGTTCTTTGTGTTCTTGCGGTTTGTTCTTGATTCTACCAGTTCTACTTGCTTGAGATACTTTGTTCTTGAGTTGTTGAGGCGTGTGGAGTCTACTTACTGTCAAAGATTGAAGCTTTGTGGTGTGGCGAGTCTGAACAAGAGAAGATGGAAGGTGGAAAGCTAGTTACAGTTCCAGTTCAGTTGAAAGGAGGTGGAAATTACTTGTTGTGGTCTCGGCTTGTGAAGACTGCTGTGGGGAGGTTAGGGCTTTGGAATCACATCACTGATGATGGTCCAGAACCAGTGACCAAGGAAACCAAGGAAGGTGAAGATGCAAAAGAGCTTGCGGTTACTGCAGCTAAGAAGTGGATTCAAGAGGACCTCATGGTGTTGGCGATTCTTCAAGCATCTCTTGAGGTTCCTATCCTAGAGAGCTACAGCTACTGTGAGACTCCTAAGCACTTATGGGAGACTCTCCAAAAGACATTTGGGAACATCTCCAACCTAAGCCGAGTCTTTGAGCTAAAGAGAACCATAAACACTCTTGCTCAAGGAGATGTGGAGCTTACTACACACATGGGAAAGTTCAAGTCAATGTGGACTGAACTTGAGAGCTTGAGGCCGAACACTACTGATGAGGAGACCCTTATGGAAAGGAGGGAACAAGATCAGGTGTTTGGTTTGCTAATGACTCTCAATCCGAGCTACAAGGATGTGATCAAGCATATCTTAAGGTCACAGAAGTTACCATCCATGGAGGAGGTTATGTCTCAACTCCAGAAGGAGGAAGGATCACTTGGCTTGTTTGGAGGGAAGGGTGAACTCACCATTGCTCATCAAGCTGAGGAGATACAAGCAAACAAAGCCGGGTACAAGAGTGGAGAAAGGTTTGGAGGGAGTTGTGATCACTGCAAGCGACAGGGTCATAAGAAGCATCAGTGCTGGATTCTTCATCCTCACCTGAAGCCTACCAAGTTCAACCGAGACAGAGAAGCAAAGGCCCACCTTTCTGCTGAAGCAAGTGGAGCTGGATCATCCGGAACCACTCCTCATGTTCAAGCGGGTGAAAGTGAAGGAAAGGCCTTGGCATCTCATCACAGTGGAGGCAAGGGCATTGATCATGATGTGATCAAGAAGTCAGACATTGAGGCTCTCATCAGGGCACTCAAAGAGTCTGGTAACCCACTCGGAAACACTCTTGGTTACTCTTATACTGCTTATAATAGTTCTAGTAAGACTGATAGGTTGCTAGACATGATCAAGAGTTCTCATGTTGTTCATCAAACTAGAAGTGTCTCGGATAGCTTGCTAGAATTGATAGGAAATGTGAGAAATGGAATTGACTTGCCTAGGACTCATCTTGCTAGAAACATGTTTAAACCTTTGATCATTGATTCTGGTGCATCTCATCACATGATTAGTGACAATCATCTCATTAAGGATATAGAACCTGCTCATGGTCATGTGTTGATTGCAAATGGGGATAAAGTTCCCATTAGAGGTGTTGGCAAGTTGAGATTGTTTGATAGGGATTCTAAGGCATTCTATATGCCCGAATTCACTTCAAACCTTCTCTCTGTCAAGAAATGCACCACTGATCTTCATTGCAATGTCATCTTTAGTCCTAACGATGTGAAGTTTCAGGATATTGAAAGCAATAAGTTGATTGGACAAGGAGCAACCAAGGGAGATCTCTATTTGCTGGAAGATTTAAGTCCAATTCCGAGTTCTTGTTTTTCTTTTAATTCTGTTTCTTCTTTGAGTAAGGATGCATTGTGGCATGCTAGGCTAGGCCATCCTCATTCTAGAGCTTTAAGCTTAATGTTACCAGGTGTCATGTTTAATAAAGATTGTGAAGCTTGTATCTTGGGTAAACATTGTAAGACTGTCTTTCAAAGATCATCTACTCTTTATGAGAATTGTTTTGATCTTATTCATTCTGATGTGTGGACAGCTCCTTGTTTATCTAGGGATAGTTACAAGTATTTTGTCACTTTTATTGATGAAAAATCCAAATACACCTGGTTAACAATGATTAAAACAAAAGATAGGGTGCTAGATGCTTTTAAAAATTTCCAAGCATATGTTTCTAACCATTATAATGCCAAGATAAAGATTTTCAGGTCAGATAATGGTGGAGAGTATACTGGAAATGCTTTCAAAGATCACCTAGCCAAGCATGGGATTCTACATCAAACTAGTTGCCCATACACTCCTCAACAGAATGGCGTTGCTGAGAGGAAGAATAGACACCTTATGGAAGTTGCAAGATCCATGATGTTTCACACCAGTGTCCCCAAGAGGTATTGGAGTGATGCTGTAATTGTTGCTTGTTATCTGATCAACAGGACACCAACCAAGATACTAGGAGATCAATCCCCATTTGAAGTATTAAACAAGAGTCGGCCAGTGTTGGAACACTTGAGAATCTTTGGCTGTGTGTGCTATGTGCTAGTTCCTAGTGAGACCAGAAACAAGCTTGAAGCCAAGAGCACCAAGGCTATGTTCATTGGGTACTCTACAAGTCAAAAGGGTTACAAGTGTTTTGATACTAAGGCAAGAAGGATGTTGATCTCCCGGGATGTGAAATTCATGGAGGATAAGGGCTACTATGAGGGTGAGAACTGGAAGGATCTTGAAGATTTAACTCAGCAATCTGACAGAGCCAGGAGCTTGAGGATTATTATGGAGGGGCTGGGCATTGGAGTGTCCCAGGATCAGAGTAGCCAAGAACACACTACTCGGGAAGAACAAGATATCTCCCACCTTGAGCATGAGGGGGGAGATGAGCATGAGTCTGAAGCTGGAGGTCATGGAGATCAAGGCTCGGATCCTGCTCAAAGTGGAAGAAGATCAGATGATGAGCCAGCTGGTGATAGTGAGAGAGGTCAAGTGGTTGATCAAACTGAACAAGAAGAGACTAATGAAGGTCAAGAAGAAGCTGGCAGTGAACAAGAAGTGACTGAACAGCAAGTGGAACAGCAAGTGGAAGTTCCTTTGAGAAGGAGCACTAGAGTAAGGAAGGATCCTTCCTCTTGGGTAAACACAAGAGTGTACTACAATGCCCAAGCAGTGGAGCATCCTTCTCAAGCTGTATGCTCCTTTGCCGAGTATCCTGAAGAACATTGTGCTTTCATGGTGAGCTTAGATGAGAGCTACGTTCCAAGAAGCTATGAAGAAGCTATGTTAATTCAGGAGTGGAGAGATTCAGTCAATGCAGAGGCTGATGCAATGATAAGAAATGACACTTGGTATGAAAGCAAGTTACCTAAAGGGAAGAGAGCAGTTTCATGCAAGTGGATCTTTACCATAAAGTATCTACCTAATGGTAAGATAGACAGGAGGAAGACTAGACTGGTAGCAAGGGGCTTTACACAAACTTATGGAGAAGACTACATAGATACATTTGCTCCAGTCGCCAAGCTTCATACTATCAGAGTAGTGCTGTCTCTTGCAGTCAACCTTGAGTGGGATCTATGGCAAATGGATGTGAAGAATGCCTTTCTTCAGGGGGAGCTAGAAGATGAAGTCTACATGCTACCACCACCAGGAATGGAAGGGATGGTAAAACCAGGAAATGTTTTAAGACTGAAGAAAGCTATCTATGGGTTGAAGCAATCACCAAGGGCTTGGTATCACAAGCTCAGCACCACTCTGAATGGTAAAGGATTCAGAAAGTGTGAGTTGGATCACACACTCTTCACTCTGGTTACACCAGGAGGTATCATTGTTATTCTTGTATATGTTGATGATATTATCATTACTGGTTCTGATAAAACAGGTATACAAGATACCAAGGACTATCTCAAGTCTGTCTTTGACATAAAAGACTTGGGAGAGATGAAATATTTTCTTGGGATTGAGTTGTGCAGGTCCAAGGAAGGCTTATTCATATCTCAAAGAAAATATGCACTTGATCTTTTGAAAGATGCAGGTGCTTATGGAGGAAAGACTGCCAAGATGCCCATGGAGGATGGGTACAAGATTCCAAGAGAGGGGGAGATGGAAGATAGCAAGCCATTTCATGATCCCAAGTTGTATAGGAAGCTGGTGGGGAAGCTGATTTACCTTACTATCACTCGGCCAGACATATGTTTTGCAGTGAATCAAGTCAGTCAACATATGCAACAACCCAAGGAGCATCATTGGAGAATGGTGGAGAGAGTGCTTATGTATATCAACGGAACTCAAGGGTTAGGTGTATGGATGGGGTGCAACAAGAGCACTGAAGTGGTTGGTTACTGTGATGCTGATTGGGCTGGTGATAGGAATGATAGGAAGTCTACAACCGGGTACTGCACCTTCATTGGAGGAAACATGGTTACTTGGAAGAGCAAGAAGCAGAAGGTGGTGTCATGTTCAAGTGCTGAGGCTGAGTATAGAGCTATGCTGAAGCTTACTAATGAGCTAGTGTGGATCAAGGGGATCTTGAAGCACTTGGAGATCGAGCAAGCTACACCAATGACCATGCATTGTGACAATCAAGCTGCCATTCACATTGCTACAAACTCTGTGTTTCATGAGAGGACAAAACACATCGAGGTTGATTGTCACAAGGTAAGACAGATGATAGTTTTGGGAGTGATCTTGCCATGTTACACTAGAAGTGAAGATCAGTTGGCAGATGTATTCACCAAGGCAGCAAGGCAAAAGACAATGGAGTCCATACACATCAGGTTAGGACTCATTGATCTTACACCCATTCAATAGTCCCCTGATCATGAGGTCTTTACTCTTTTTCCCTCATCAAAGTTTTGTCCCAATGGGTTTTCTTTGATGAGGTTTTTAATGAGGAAGATCTCATGGTCCTTCCAAGCTCGACTTGTTCCACATGGTCAAGCTTGAGGGGGAGTGTTGAAATGTGGTGAGAAGAGATGAGGAGTATTGTGATCATGAAGAGAAGATGAGAAGAAAAGTAACTTGAGAAAAGTTACCACACAGTAAAAATAAAGTTACTGTGTGGTAACTAAGAGTGGGGTTAATCTAGTGAGTAAAAGGAGATGTGTGACACTGAAGGAAGAAGAGTATTAGCACAGTGACTCCTAGAGAAGAAAGGAGTCGACCGTTGGAGAGATATGGTCGCACAAACCAGGCTGGAACAGGCTGTAAAGGTGCATGAGCATGTGAGCATTCACAGCCAAGTATTAGCTTCTTCCTTTTGACTACACATGCTTGTAATAGTGGTTCACTTGTCGCAAACCCTCTCTTACTCTCTACTATATATTTGTAATCACTTCTCTTAATGAAATCAACACTTTGGAGCCTCTTTCTCTCTAAGATCAAACATGATACTATTTGAGCACTATTAGATCTAGAAACTCTTTTCTCTTATTCTCTCTCGGATTCTCTCATAATCTCTCTTAATCTCTTATCATTCTCTTAATACCTACTCTATTCTCTAAAATCATACCACGATCTAAGAAGCTTTATTTGGAACCACTAATCAGTGGAGAATAACCAGGAAGTTGAATAAATATCATAAGTGTTGTGAGCAAGAAGATATCCCACCTTCTATCCAGATGATTCCAGATTAGCCTGTTCGGACATATGCCATTATCTTCATGATTCTTATCAAAACAGGATGAACCACGATCTAAGAAGCTTTATTTGGAACCACTAATCAGTGGAGAATAACCAGGAAGTTGAATAAATCTCATAGGAGTTGTGAGTAAGAACATATCCCACTTTCTATCCAGATGATTCCAGATTAGCCTGTTCGGACATATGGCAATATCTTCATGATTCTTATCAAACCAGGATGAACCATATATAAGAAGCTTGATTTGGAACCACTAATCAGTGGAGAATAACCAGGAAGTTGAATAAATCTCATAGGTTGTGAGTAAGAAGATATCCCACTTTCTATCCAGATGATTCCAGATTAGCCTGTTCGGACATATGGCAATATCTTCATGATTCTTATCAAACCAGGATGAACCACGATCTAAGAAGCTTTATTTGGAACCACTAATCAGTGGAAATAACCAGGAAGTTGAATAAATCTCATATGTTGTGAGTAAGAAGATATCCCACCTTCTATCCAGATGATTCCAGATTAGCCTGTTCGAACATATGGCAATATCTTCATGATTCTTATCAAACCAGGATGAACCACGATCTAAGAAGCTTTATTTGGAACCACTAATCAGTGGAGAATAACCAGGAAGTTGAATAAATCTCATAAGTGTTGTGAGCAAGAAGATATCCCACCTTCAATCCAGATGATTCCAGATTAGCCTGTTCGGACATATGCCATTATCTTCATGATTCTTATCAAACCAGGATGAACCACGATCTAAGAAGCTTTATTTGGAACCACTAATCAGTGGAGAATAACCAGGAAGTTGAATAAATCTCATAGGAGTTGTGAGTAAGAAGATATCCCACTTTCTATCCAGATGATTCCAGATTAGCCTGTTCGGACATATGGCAATATCTTCATGATTCTTATCAAACCAGGATGAACCAATATTAAGAAGCTTGATTGGGAACCACTAATCAGTGGAGAATAACCAGGAAGTTGAATAAATCTCATAGGAGTTGTGAGTAAGAAGATATCCCACTTCCCATCCAGATGATTCCAGATTAGCCTGTTCGGACATATGGCAATATCTTCATGATTCTTATCAAACCAGGATGAAACACGATCTAAAAAGCTTTATTTGGAACCACTAATCTGATGAGGACATAGAACCAGACATCAACATCCCCACACTTAGACAAGCTCCAAGGACAAGATCAGGAACTAGAGGTGTTGCTGCTAGCTTTAACAAAGCCATAGAAGTTCTTCTCATCAAGAGCAACATCAACACCAAGCTAGAAGCCATCACAAACCGCATGGATCAATTCACTATAACCGGAGGAGAAGCAAATAAAGAAGAAACTTATGTTATACAAGTTGGTCCAAGAGGAGATGATAACATATGGTCCATTCTTCCTTGCAAGGAAATGGTTTCCTTATTTACCATCTCCCCTAAGTGATACGGTGAGTTTTGAAGAAGGAAGAGCAAAGCCTCAAACGACAACACTTTGAACAAGATCAAGTTTGGCTCCTCTCCAACGGCTACTTCTTTCAAACCCATTCCGCATCAAAGGTAAGTATGGTAAGTTCATTTACATTTTATTTATATCCTATGGTTATCATGCAGGGTCTTGTTTGCATTTTATTTCATTTCTTTGAGTCAGGCATTGTTTAGCCTATGTTTTCTTAGGTCCAAGTATCGAGTCTTTGTATTGCTTTGTTTCAAGACCCCTAGAAGGGCACAACTGCATTGGCGAGTATATAAGCCCCTATAAGCAGTCATGTATTTTTAACCTTTATGAAATATATGAGTCAGTTTGCCCTAGCAACTAAACCTAAGCCTTTGAGAGTTTGTGAGAAGCAGCCTCCAAGCAAATCGTGATTTATCAAACTCCTCTCCATAGAGTTTGTGGTTTCACCTCGATCCATCTCTTTGATTGTGAGATTCAATCAGCCTTCACTCCATCTACCCATCTCTATATCATTGTTGAGTTGTTTATACGAACAAGCAACAAAGATCCATCCTTCATCCTCACGCCATCTCTCATCCCTTGAAGTATCAAGTTGGTTATTCGACCAAGTGGTGCTTTCCAACCTCCATTGGTGTCTTTGCGAGTCTCAATACAACCGGATCCATCACTCAAACTATCCTCTACATCAGATCCTTCCATCTCACTCCACTCCACCATCAACCGGTTCATTGATCCTCACCTCTATCCAGCCAGCTTGAGCAAGGCCCTCTTTGTGCCTATATCATTTTGGTATCAGAGCCGAAAGGTTCCTTATTTGGTTATCTCTTTTCCTTATCCATTTAGATCGTGTAGTTTTATCTAAGAAAAGCCAAAAAAAAAATTGTTCTTTCTTTAGTTCTTGATTTCACCATTGTTGTTCTTTGTGTTCTTGTTGCATAAATCGAAAAAGAAAAAGAAAAGAGAAGAGTTTTTGCCTTGTTTGATTCGTGTTTCTAAAAGAAAATTTCAAAAGAAAGTGTTTTAGATTGATTGCATTGCATATTTCCTTTTATATCATTTGCGCATCAATCATTGTTCTTGCAACATTTAGTTTCTCTTTTCAGAATTTCTTTGCTTTATCATCAAAAAGTTTTCAAAAAAAAATATAAAAAGTTTTTCTTCTTTGATATTTACATTTCGTATTTCATATTTCAAAAAAAAAATATTTCATTTCATAGTTTGAACTTTCCATATTTGAATCATATTGTTGCATTCATATCATTGTTGGTCCAACTCTCCTTTGTTATATCTTTGCCGAGTTTCAATTGCTTCATTTGCAATAATAGTATCATCTTTGCAAATTGTACTCTTTGAACTTGTTTCTTTGATATCTTTTACTTGATCTTGAGAATTCTTTTCAGGTTAAGACATGGGAGATACTAGCTCAACTTCAGCTGATACCGCAACTACTATGGCTCAACTCCTAGTTGCAATGCAATCCATCAGTGAGAGGATGACTCGCCTAGAGCAAGGGCAACAAGCTCGAGCCAACCAACCGGTTCAAGGAGCAAACAACAATCCTCAAGACCAGCAACCACAACAACAACAACAACAACAGCCACAAGACAACCCCCGAGCTGAGGATGATTCGGATAGTGACATGCCGAGTCTAGAAGAGGAAGAACAAAGGCCCCCTCCTAGAAGAAATGCTAGAGATAGAGGAAGAAACCGAGGAAGAGGTCATGACCAAGAGCATGATCAATGGCAAGGAGGCAAGGACTTGAAGCTCACGCCACCAACCTTTGCTGGAAAGGTTAATCCTGATGCCTACATTGATTGGGAGACACGCATGGAGTACATCTTTGACTACTACCATTACTCCGAGCTAAGGAAGGTCTCTCTAGCTGCTGCTCAGCTCACTGAAACCGCCTTGACATGGTGGGATCGAGAGCTATCCGAGAGGAGAAGGCTAAGGCGTGCACCCATTGCTCTTTGGGATGACATGAGAGCCATGCTGAGGAGGAGATATGTGCCAAGTTACTACTACCGTGACTTGCAAAAGAGGTTCAGGAAGCTCACTCAAGGATCCAAGTCAGTTGAGGAGTACTATGAAGAGTTTGATGCTATGAGGAACCGCTTAGAAGTTCAAGACTCTGAGGAAACCTTGATGGCACAATTCTTGGATGGACTTCAAGATAGGATCACAAGAAAGGTGGAGAGACAGAACTATGAGCACTTCCATGATCTAATCCACTTTGCTATCCAGGCAGAGCAACACATCAAGCGCAAAACCGCAGCTACAAGTAGAAGTAAGAACACTTGGACTCCACCAGCTCAAAGAAATGACAAGGGCAAGTCCATTGAGGTTGAGAGCCGGTTCAAGAAGAACTCCACTACTGATGCATCTAAGGGCAACAAGGCTGATCAAAGCAAGCTTAGTGCACCTAGAAACCGAGACATCACTTGCTACAAGTGCCAAGGTAAAGGACATTATGCAAGAGATTGTCCTAATCAAAGAGTCATGATCCTTAGAGAAGATGGAGGATATGAGACTCAAGAAGAAGAAGAAGCGGATGCTACTGATGAAGAGATCACTGATTATCCAGATGAGGGAGAGATACTTGTGACAAGAAGAGTACTTAGTGCCATGTTCGAACCAGAAACCATTCAAAGGGAGAACATCTTTCATACCAGATGCACCATTGAATCTAAGGTATGTAGCTTGATCATTGATGGTGGTTCATGTACTAATGTTGCTAGCAAGTATTTGGTTGATAAGCTAGGTCTCAAGACAACCACACATCCAAGACCTTATAGATTGAAGTGGTTAAATGATGAAACCGAGCTAAAGATTGGTGAACAAGTAGAAGTGTCTTTCAGCATAGGCCGATATGCTGACAAGGTAATTTGTGATGTGGTTCCTATGCAAGCTGGTCATCTTTTGCTTGGCAGGCCTTGGCAATTTGACAAGGAGACCATACACAATGGACGCACCAACTACTATAGTTTCACTCACAACAACCGCAAACACAACCTAGCTCCTTTAACTCCACAACAAGTCTTTGACTTGCAAAAGGATATGAGCAAAGGAAACAAGGTAAGTAAGACTAATCTTTATATTAGTCCATCTAAAGTTTTAAAATCTTTAGAGAACAAAACACAGGTGCTACTAATGATCTTTAAGGAAGGTGTTTTGACAGATTATAAAGATCAAGAACTCCCACCAGAAGTTGTGCAACTACTTGAGAAGTTCCCTGATATCTTTCCAGAAGATATTCCTGCTGGTTTACCACCAATAAGAGGAATAGAACACCAGATTGATCTAGTACCAGGAGCTCCATTGCCAAACCGACCAGCCTATAGAGTCAATCCGGAGGAAGCCAAAGAATTGGAGGGACAAGTGCAAGACTTGATGGACAAGGGATACATAAGAGAAAGTCTAAGTCCTTGTGCAGTTCCAGTTCTTCTAGTGCCAAAGAAAGATGGGACTTGGAGGATGTGTGTTGATTGCCGAGCCATAAACAACATCACCATCAAGTATAGGCATCCAATCCCACGGCTAGATGACATGCTAGATGAACTCAGTGGTGCCACTATCTTCTCAAAGATAGACTTGAAGAGTGGTTATCACCAGGTAAGAATGAAAGAAGGAGACGAGTGGAAGACTGCTTTCAAGACCAAGAGAGGTCTCTATGAATGGCTAGTCATGCCATTTGGTCTTACCAACGCTCCAAGCACTTTCATGCGCCTCATGAACCATGTTCTAAGGGAGTACATCTGTAAGTTTGTAGTTGTATACTTCGATGATATCTTAGTCTATAGCAACAGCTTAGAAGATCATCTTATTCATCTTGAAAAGGTTTTGGAAACCTTGCGCCAAGAGCATCTTTATGCTAATCTCAAGAAATGTACCTTTTGCACTGATCAACTAGTTTTCCTAGGCTTTGTTGTTAGTTCACAGGGTCTAAAGGTGGATGAAGAGAAGATCAAAGCAGTACAAGAGTGGCCCACGCCAACTACAATAGGTCATGTGAGGAGTTTCCATGGACTAGCAAGCTTCTATAGAAGATTTGTCCGAGACTTCAGCACCATAGCAGCCCCATTAACTTCAGTAATCAAGAAAGATGTGGCTTTCAAATGGGGAAGTGAACAGGATGAGGCTTTTCAAAACCTCAAAGATAGTTTAACTAATGCTCCTGTTTTAGTCTTACCTGATTTTAACAAAACTTTTGAGATTGAATGTGATGCATCAGGGACAGGTATTGGAGCAGTGTTGACTCAAGGAGGAAAGCCAGTAGCATTCTTCAGTGAGAAGTTACATGGAGCTACACTCAACTATCCTACCTATGATAAAGAGTTATATGCACTAGTGAGGTCATTGGAGACTTGGCAGCACTATCTACTCTCTAAGGAGTTTGTGATCCACACTGACCACGAGACACTCAAGTATTTGAGAGGACAAACTACCTTGAAGAAGAGGCACGCAAGGTGGTTAGAGTTTGTGGAATCTTTTCCTTATATCATCAAGTACAAGAAAGGAAAGGAGAACATTGTAGCTGATGCTTTGTCAAGAAGACATGCGCTTATATCTTTGATGGAGGCCAAGGTAATGGGGTTTGAGCACATCAAAGAGCAGTACCAAGAAGATCCAGACTTTGGAGACATCTACAAGCAATGCAAGCAAGCAGCATTTGGATCTTTCTATCAGCATGATGAGTTTCTATTTAAAGATAAGAGGTTGTGTATCCCACAAGGTTCCATGCGAGACTTGATCTTGAGAGAAGCACATGGTGGTGGACTTATGGGACACTTTGGACGTGACAAAACCTTGAGTATAGTGGCAGAACACTTCTATTGGCCACACTTGAGAAGAGATGTTGAGAAGCTATGCGCAAGATGCATTGTTTGTCTCAAAGCTAAATCCAGGTTACATCCTCATGGTCTTTACATTCCTTTACCTATTCCTGACCTACCTTGGGTAGATATTTCCATGGATTTTGTTTTAGGTTTGCCAAAGATCAGGAACAAGGACTCCATCTTTGTTGTGGTGGACAGGTTTTCTAAGATGGCTCATTTTATTCCTTGCAATAAGACTAATGATGCTACTCAAACTGCTGATTTATTCTTTAAAGAAGTGGTTAAGCTTCATGGTATTCCTAGAACTATTGTTTCTGACAGGGACACAAAGTTCTTGAGCCACTTTTGGAGGACCATTTGGAGGAAGTTAGGTACCAAGCTCTTGTTCTCTACCACTTGCCATCCTCAAACTGATGGACAAACTGAGGTTGTTAACCGCACTCTATCCACTCTCTTGAGAGCCACGGTTGGTAAGAACTTGAGGAATTGGCTTGATTGTTTACCTTTCATTGAATTTGCTTATAATAGAGTCCCTCATTCAGCTACTAAACTTTCACCTTTTGAGATTGTGTATGGTTTTAAGCCAATGACTCCTTTAGATCTCTCTCCTATTCTACCACAAAAGGATCAAATGGTGAGTACTGATGGTGAGACTAAGGCTGAACTTATGAAGAAAATCCACCAGAAGGTTAAAGAGAACCTAGAGAAGCAAAATGAGCACAACAAGAAGCAAGGTGACAAGGGAAGAAAGGAGGTTTCATTTGAACCAGGAGATTGGGTTTGGTTACATATGAGGTCCGAGAGGTTTCCAAAGCAGAGGAAGTCCAAGCTCGCACCAAGAGGAGATGGCCCATTCAAAGTCTTGAAGAAGATCAATGACAATGCCTATCAATTGGAGCTGCCAGTTGAGTTTAATGTTTCTTCTACTTTCAATGTGTCAGATTTATCTTACTTTCATGCAGATGAAACTGTTCTGAGGTCAGAACCTTCTCAAGAGGGAGAGAATGATGAGGACATAGAACCAGACATCAACATCCCCACACTTAGACAAGCTCCAAGGACAAGATCAGGAACTAGAGGTGTTGCTGCTAGCTTTAACAAAGCCATAGAAGTTCTTCTCATCAAGAGCAACATCAACACCAAGCTAGAAGCCATCACAAACCGCATGGATCAATTCACTATAACCGGAGGAGAAGCAAATAAAGAAGAAACTTATGTTATACAAGTTGGTCCAAGAGGAGATGATAACATATGGTCCATTCTTCCTTGCAAGGAAATGGTTTCCTTATTTACCATCTCCCCTAAGTGATACGGTGAGTTTTGAAGAAGGAAGAGCAAAGCCTCAAACGACAACACTTTGAACAAGATCAAGTTTGGCTCCTCTCCAACGGCTACTTCTTTCAAACCCATTCCGCATCAAAGGTAAGTATGGTAAGTTCATTTACATTTTATTTATATCCTATGGTTATCATGCAGGGTCTTGTTTGCATTTTATTTCATTTCTTTGAGTCAGGCATTGTTTAGCCTATGTTTTCTTAGGTCCAAGTATCGAGTCTTTGTATTGCTTTGTTTCAAGACCCCTAGAAGGGCACAACTGCATTGGCGAGTATATAAGCCCCTATAAGCAGTCATGTATCTTTAACCTTCATGAAATATATGAGTCAGTTTGCCCTAGCAACTAAACCTAAGCCTTTGAGAGTTTGTGAGAAGCAGCCTCCAAGCAAATCGTGATTTATCAAACTCCTCTCCATAGAGTTTGTGGTTTCACCTCGATCCATCTCTTTGATTGTGAGATTCAATCAGCCTTCACTCCATCTATCCATCTCTATATCATTGTTGAGTTGTTTATACGAACAAGCAACAAAGATCCATCCTTCATCCTCACGCCATCTCTCATCCCTTGAAGTATCAAGTTGGTTATTCGACCAAGTGGTGCTTTCCAACCTCCATTGGTGTCTTTGCGAGTCTCAATACAACCGGATCCATCACTCAAACTATCCTCTACATCAGATCCTTCCATCTCACTCCACTCCACCATCAACCGGTTCATTGATCCTCACCTCTATCCAGCCAGCTTGAGCAAGGTCCTCTTTGTGCCTATATCACCTCCGGAGCGATGCCTCGCAGCGACCACCCGAGGTCGCTCCCGAAGCCAGAGCGACCTCTCGGAGCGACTGGCCGAGGTCGCTCCGCGTTATCAGTGCACGATTTTTATTATTTTCAAGGACCTTTTTGCAATTTATTGTGCACGTTTTTGCACTGAAAAACCTAATGTTTAAGTACTCTTTGTAGCCACCATTGGCAGATTATCTTTTGATCTATTGAAGAACACAAAACTCTCTCAAGAAAAGTGGTCTTTTGGATTTGATTGTTCTTGTGTTCTTGTGATTTTCTTTCTACATCTCTATATGATTCATCTGAAATCCATCATGGGTTTAAGAGGAATCATGGAGATTAGTGAGTAATCACCTTTTGGATTCATGGGTTAGGGTGATTAAGGGTGATTAGGTTAGTTCTAGGATGTTTTAGGTGTAGATCATTCTTGTTCCTTGCTAGTAGAGTATTCATAATGCATCATTTGAGTAGGCCACTCAAAGGGTGATCTCTAGGCATTTCCC
>NW_026617360.1:0-17703 GCF_000801105.2 Raphanus sativus | reverse complement strand
TGTTTGATGAATAACAAAACACTATATACAGGTTTAACCTTTTCTTAAAATATCTTTCCATCTTCATACTACTACCATTTCACAAAAAATGAAAAAGAAAGCTGAAATGATTTCATAGTAACATAAACTTGGATACTTTAAAAAAGGACTTGTGGGAAGGCACATTTGAAAGAAATCCTGGAAAATCAGTCAGCTTAAAGGGTGAGATATTTTGGAGGCGATCGGTAGAGGCTGTAAGAACTGTGGAGAGCAATTTTAATTTCTACTGTCTTTTGTAAAATCAATCATATTTTTATTTTCAAAATTAAATCGAAAGCCAAAACATTATAAAAGAAAATATATTAAATTTAGACAGCACTTTCTCTAGAGATTTTATGCAGTGCTCTAAAAATTCTCTACATCAAAATAAACTAAAGCCAAAGATAAAAATCTAAAACCTAAATCTTAGAGTAAAAAATAGAAAGCCTCTACCAATCATTCCCATTATTTGTTATGGAGTGGTATTAGTAAAAGTCATTAATTTGGTTTAAAATATCCAATAAAATCAAAGTTTTATAATTTTGTACTTTTATATTTTATTTCTTTTTGTTTATTTCAAAATTTATTAAGAAAATAGTGTACTAAATTATTTTGGAAGAAATATTTCTCTTTATTTAGTTAAATCATAAGTCTTAACAAATAAATAAAATTATACGACTTTATTTTAAAATAAATGAAACAGTTAGACAAAAAGTTGAAATGGCAATTATAAAAATATTTTATTTTAATGAAAACTAAAAAATAATATTAGAAATCGTACATAGAAAAAAAACAGAAATAATGGCTCAAAAGAAACAATACACATTTTCTACTAGTAGTTTTTATTCTGGTTCGGTGGGAAATTTCATTATTTTCAGTTGACCACAGAATAGTCGATTCCAGAAAACTCGATGATTCATACGGTTTCACGAGTATAGTTTACTTTATTTAAATTAATTATATACAATTGATATTTAATTTATTTAAAACGAGTAAGCAATAGAATTATGAACTTTATAGGCTTTCGTCAACTCTTTTTGGATTCTACAAATTTTAAAATCAGATTATCTCTTTGTAAGCAGCAATAGTTGCCTGATACATGACATGATGACATCCCAAAAAAATAAGGCACAAAGATTCGAGAAAACTATCCTAAACAAATATACAAACGTAAAACAGAGATAGTTTAACCAGCTTTCAAAAAAAAAAGTGTTTGATTGGTAAACATATCAGCGCAAAACGGAGTAAAACCATTTACGCTGGACCCACTATATGTAGAGTAAATTTTTTTTTTGTTATCATGTGTTTTAGTTTTTTTCTGGCGCAACTCTTTTCTCAACTAATAGAAGATGGAAATATATCGCTCATTAAAGTGGGTCCATATAACTTTGCATTTGCTTTTTGGTTTCACCATTTTACTCCAGTCCTCTGATATTTTACCAATCAGAGAACAGAGATAGTCGGCACATAAAAACTGATTTGTCTTCTTTTTTTTAATTAAGAGATTATGCTTCTTTATCGTCGGAATATCCCTTCAACGTTGAAACAGACATGCTTTAGTAGAAAATACAAAAGGTGGAACCGGTCAAGACGCAACCTCTTATTTTTAATTGTTAAAAACACTAATTTTATTTATTTTAAAATAAAATTTTAACTATAAAGAAAATTAGATTGAAAGAAATATTTTATAGTTTTATCAAAAAATTATATTTTATACTTTTATCAAAAAACAATGTTTCTTTAAATAGTAACTTTTAAAAATATTGAATATTTTTTCTTTAAATTCCATAAGATGTTAAACGGCACTATTTGAAACGAATGAATAAAATACTATTTTAGTGTTCCAAAAAAAAAAAGAGAGGATAAAATACTATTTTACAAATAGTTAACTTAAATTACTTATTTTACAAGCCCCCAAGTCAACTATGTCCATAGATGGAAAATTTAAACTGTTCTAGAATACTGTGAATAATCTTTTTTTTTTGTTTGAAACTGAACTGTGAATAATCTTTTCCTTTGAAAGTTCTTCTTTTCCTGCATTTTATATATATACACGAGAATCCTGTACCCAACTGCATATAACACACTCATGTTTAAAAGTTTTATTTGAGGCCAACCACCTGTGTGATCAGATTACCCGTCTAAAAAAAGCGAGAAAAGTTCTTCGTCTCTCACACACTCTTACATCTTCTGATTATGTCTAGTCCGAAGATCGTCAACGGTTCTGGTGGTTATATACTACAAGACGTTCCGCATCTCATCGATTATCTTCCTGACCTTCCTGTACGTTGCACTTTGATCTCTGGTTGTTGTTTTATTGATTTGTAAAGTTAAAAAGGAATATTCTCCAATCTTCACAAAGAGATCGTATCTAATATCGTCTCTTAACAATGGATGAGTCTTTTGCTTTGGGCTCTGTAGTTTTGATATGCTTTCACGGTATATATGTTATTTGCAGACTTATCAAAATCCATTAAAAGACAATCCAGCTTACTCAGTGGTTAAGTAAGTATTTTTCACCTATCCAGTAAGTATTTCTTGAATTTCATGGGTTCAGGACCGAAACCACAACATATAATATTAGTTTCGTCCCAATGTTCACTCGAACCGGAGACCCTTTAACACAATGACCATAAATCAAGTCCAGCTGAGCTAATGACCTCCAGTGATTTTCACTGCATAAAGGGTTCATAGTTTTGTGTTTTGATTTTTTTTGTTTGTTTGTCAGGCAATACTTTGTTGATACAGAAGATACTGTACCTGAGAAGGTAAATTCATCAAGCAAAATCCTTCTTTACCCTGCTTGAAAAATGGTATTTAGATGATTTATTATGTCATAATGTTCTATTTTTGTTCTTGTTATTCAGATTATAGTCCACAAAGATGGTCCAAGAGGAATCCATTTCAGACGCGCTGGTCCACGCCAAAAGGTTTACTTCGAGTCAGATGAAGTCCATGCTTGCATTGTTACATGTGGAGGTCTCTGTCCCGGTCTCAATACCGTGATTAGAGAACTCGTGAGCAGCTTATCATACATGTATGGAGTAAAGAGAATCCTTGGAATCGATGTAAGCAAGCTTTGTGAAAAACATAATATTTATGATCTCTTCGTCTACATGAGTTTGAGTTTTTGCAACTAATTGTCCTAATGGATTCTCATATGTAACAGGGTGGATACAAGGGATTCTATGCCAAGAACACGATCCCTTTGAACTCTAAAGTCGTGAACGATATCCATAAACGCGGAGGAACAATCATCGGTACCTCACGAGGTGGACATGATACCACAAAGATTGTTGATAGCATCCAAGATCGAGGAATCAACCAGGTTTACATTATTGGTGGAGACGGAACACAGAGAGGAGCTTCAAAAATATATGAGGTAACAATCATCGGAATATATATTAATTTGTAAGCTTTAACAAATCAACATGAATAGATTTGTGTATAATTAAACCATGTAGGAGATTAGGAGACGTGGACTTAAAGTTGCTGTGGTTGGAATACCCAAGACGATCGATAACGATATACCAGTAATAGATAGATCTTTTGGGTTTGACACTGCTGTGGAGGAAGCTCAACGAGCTATCAACGCAGCACATGTTGAAGCTGAGAGTAATGAGAATGGTATCGGTTTTGTTAAGCTTATGGGTCGTCACAGTGGTAAGTTTTTTTTATCTCTTCTTGTGTGTATTGCTTTGAACATTATTACAGTTAAAGCACCTTTAGAGATGTTAATGATTATATACTATTTGATGAATTACTTACAGGTTTTATAGCGATGTATGCTACATTAGCAAGCAGAGATGTTGATTGCTGCTTGATTCCGGAGTCACCATTTTACCTTGAAGGAGAAGGTGGACTCTTTGAGTACATAGAGAAACGGCTCAAGGAGCATGGTCACATGGTGATTGTTCTTGCTGAAGGAGCAGGACAAGAAATGATGTCCAAAAGCATGGAGTCTAACACTCTTGAGGACGCGTCTGGTAACAAGCTTCTCAAAGATGTCGGCTTGTGGCTATCACAGAGCATCAAGGTGAACAAAACAAAAAAAAAAGACTCAAAAACCTTCTCTTATCTCATGACAATGAAAACTCATCAATAGTATTTTTACAGGATCATTTCAAGAAGATCAAGATGGTTATGAACCTCAAATATATTGGTAACAAAGATCATTACCCTTTTTTCTTATTTTTCATCTACTTGTATTTAGGTTTATTTTAATGGCAGTTCTTGTTTCTGGCTTTTAGATCCTACATACATGATCAGGGCGATTCCAAGCAATGCGGCAGACAATGTATACTGTACACTTCTTGCTCAGAGTGCGGTTCATGGTGCAATGGCTGGTTACACTGGCTACACTAGTGGTCTTGTCCATGGAAGACAAACATACATCCCTTTCTACGTAAGTTGTAATCAATATGAGTAAGCTTGACAGACACTGGTCTCGTTGGATGGCCTTGATTGATCTTTATGTTTTTGTATGCAGAGGATAACAGAGAAACAGAACAAAGTGGTGATTACGGATAGAATGTGGGCAAGGCTGTTGTCTTCTACTAATCAACCAAGTTTCTTGGGCCCTAAGGATATATCTGAGGCCAAGAAAGAGAAGGCGCCTCCTACTGACGGTGAAATATGTAACGGAGTTGTTGATATACCTCCGGTGACTAAAGAGATAACTAAGTGAAAGTTAAAAAAAAAAAGAAGCTTTGGTTAGAGAACTTTCAGGCATCATATACATATTCAGGGGTTTCTGAAAAATTATGCCGGAAGTGAAATAATTGTAAGAGTTTGTGAAACACATCTTTGTTCTCTTCTTTTATATGTGTTGTTTTGTAACTTTTTCACACTCCACATATCATATGATTGTGATTTATGAATAAATGAAACAATCTTTTCTTTGTTTTGGTCACATGTTAAGATTTTTTTTTTATCATTTTCTGATTTTGCACCAATATAACTTTACTTTAACGTCGACTAGAGTGAAAAACTCTAATTGTATTGAACTATAAAATCATTGTTCAATGTTAATACACATATATAATCCCTACAAAAGTCTCCAACCACTGTTTTTTTTTCTTTATTGTCGATAGCACAACAACCCAATATTCTAATTAGTCCAATCAATAACAAACATTTTTTATATGTAAATAATATCACGACTTCGTCACAGTCTCGTCGTACTCTCTCATCTTCATCAGTCAATCAACATTCAGAAACTTCTCGGCTTGTTTCTCCCATGGCTATCAACAACTTTTTGCTCTTCACTCTGACTTTCCATCTTCTCCTTCTACTCCACGTTTCATCTGAATCTTCACGGATCACCGGTGATGCGTCTCGAACGCCGACGAAGTTCCTCGAGCTCGCCAAAAGTCCGGAGGTTTTCGATTGGATGGTGAGAATCAGAAGGAAACTCCACGAGCATCCGGAGCTGGGCTTCGAGGAGTTCGAGACAAGTAAACTCATCAGGTCGGAGCTAGACCTGATGGGAGTTAAGTACAGGTATCCAGTCGCTATCACCGGCGTTGTTGGTTACATCGGCACGGGAGAAGCGCCGTTCGTTGCGCTAAGAGCTGATATGGATGCGTTACCTATGCAGGTGCTGTGTTATTTGTTTGTTTTTTGTTACTGGATAGTTCGGATAAGAGAGTGTATTAGGACCATTTAACTGGAAATTTGGTTTAGATCGGTTTAAGTAGTGAATCGAGTCAAATATGAACCAGTTAATTTCCAAAAACAATCTAGATTCTGTTTGATTCTATTTCGGTTCAAGTTTCAGATAACTCAAATAAAATATAGGTTAATTTTGAATTGTTTTAGATATTTCTGAATAAGTTTTGTGTAATTCAAATTGTTGGTTTTTCAAATATTTTTGGATATTTTAATTGAATTATTAACTGTGTTTACAAATATAATTTATTTTTTATGTATTTCAGATATGAAAAATATAGAAATCTTTCAGATATTTATAAAGTTTCGGTCTAGTTTAATTATTTAGGTCTCTTTTAGTTTGATTTTTTTCCAGATGGTAATTATGACCAGTCATAAATCATTTCCATAAGTTCACAACTATACTATAAATTCTGATTGGTTATTGACTTCAGGAAGCTGTTGAATGGGAGCACAAGAGCAAAGTTCCTGGTAAAATGCACGCCTGTGGACACGATGGTCACGTCGCTATGCTTCTTGGTGCTGCCAAAATGCTTCAAGAACATCGCCACAATTTGCAGGTTTCATAAACACTTTATATGCTGCTATATCCCTTGGCGTTCATCAGTATCACTAACCTAAGACCATGTATATGCACAATCATTCAATCTAATACTTTTGTTTTTTTTCCGTTAGGGAACTGTGGTGCTTATCTTCCAGCCAGCCGAAGAAGTTTTCGCCGGAGCAAAGAAGATGATAGAAGAAGGAGCGTTGAAGCATGTCGAAGCCATTTTCGGTATTCATCTTACCAACCAGGTTCCCTTGGGCAAAACCTCTTCACGTGCAGGTTCCTTGCTAGCGGGATCTGGATTCTTCGAGGCTGTAATAACTGGCAAAGGAGGTCATGCTGCCATCCCACAACACACCATAGACCCGATTATTGCAGCTTCAAGCGTCGTCCTAAGTCTTCAGCATGTTGTTTCACGTGAAACCGACCCTTTGGATTCAAAGGTTCCCTTTCTTAGGTTTCATCTACTTTGGTCTTGGCTTTTCTTCTAACACAAGTCATTTTTTCTCTAGGTGGTTACAGTTTCTAAGGTTCATGGAGGTAATGCCTTCAATGTCATCCCTGATTCAATCACAATAGGAGGAACTCTCCGAGCCTTTAGCGGTTATTCGCAGCTTCAAGAAAGAGTCAAAGAGGTGAGATGTGATTCAAGATTTGCACATTTGTTAGATTTTCCCGGTTTAACCAAACCCCGGTTTCATCTTGTGATTCTAGGTTATTACAAACCAAGCAACAGTTAACCGGTGCAATGCATCAGTGAATCTAACACCAGAAGGTAAAGAACCAGTCCCACCGACAGTGAACGATATGACCTTACACAAGCAGTTCAAGAACATGGTCAGAGATTTGCTGGGCGAAGAGTCCTTTGTGGAAGCACCGCCTATAATGGGAGGAGAAGACTTCTCCTACTTTGCAGAAGCCATCCCTGGCCATTTCTCGTTCATTGGGATGCAAGATGAGACAAAAAGTTATGCATCTCCTCACTCATCGCTTTATAGAGTTAATGAAGATGCGCTTCCGTACGGTGCTGCAATGCATGCATCGATGGCAGTACAGTACCTCAATGACAAGGCCTCTAAAGAGTCCTACTCATCCAAAGGCTTTCATGACGAACTTTGAAACAACACCGTCTGGTTTTATTACAACTTGTAATCATTGGTTATTAAGTTATTACTGGTTCATAGTGAATTGGATATATTATATATCCAACTATAAAAGACCCTTGCAAGGTTCTTTGTTTTAGAATATAAAGACAATGTTAAACCATTGGTTGGTACGTGTTGGAAGCTGACCATCAGATTCAAACTAAAATCGTGTATTTCATAGATTGGAATCAAAACACATAAAGTTTAAGTACCAAAGCAACATGACTAATACAAACGAAAAGGAAATATTAAAAGGTTACAAACTAGCCAAATGAGACGGCTTTCACAGGCATATCTATCAATCTTCTACTTCTCAGAAGAGTTGGGTCCTCTCTTCTTACCGAAACCAACAACTGCAAAAAAATCCATTACCCAACATATAAATCAATGTAATAAAACCATTGTTTTCTTACCGAAAACAACAACTGCAAAAAATCCATTACCCAACATATAAATCAATGTAATTAAACCATTTCAAACAATGAGACATTGTCATCTGCTAAACTAAGAGCTACTATTGAATTTTAGAGTAATCTCAATTCAAATTCATTTCAACTAAACGAGTGCAAGTGTCACTATAACAAACCTTTTATAATTACAGTAGACTAACAAAGCCTAATAAAATCAGCAAAGTATTTAAATTGCTACTCGTATGGACAAAAGGATGGATAAATTACCGGCGGTAACGAAACGGCGGTTGTGCTGGAGACGCTTGTGAGCACGGCCTCTGGGTTTCTTCTTCTTGTCTTGCTTCGCTACCTTCGGTGTCTGTCCTCTTACTTTACCGGCACGTGCCAAAGATCCGTGTACTTTTCCTGAGATCAATAAATACACATCGTTAAAAGATCCATAGGCAAAAAAATATATAATTCACAAAATGAAACGATTTGGTTAGCTGTAGCATAAACAACACTAGGGGGTTACCCATGGCTGATTAGTTTTCTCTGCTGTTTCTTCCGACGGCTGCAATAAGCTGAAACTAGTGCGTGATCTCAGTGTTAGGGTTTTCGAGCTGATCATATATATATTTGTATATACTCGACAACGACATTTCTTGGGCCTTATCGTGAAGAAATATTTATTATGGACCCGTACTAAAAACTACTATTGTGTCTCAGGTATATAGCCCAATAACTTCTTTTTTTGCTTCTTTAATATATTTTCTATTTTCTTTTATATTCTGATAGAAATTACTAATTTTTCTAACTTTTCTTTTATATTCTTATAAAAACTGCTATTGTGTTAATTAAAAAACAATAGACTATCTTTATTATATTTTCTATTTTCTACTTTAAAATAAGAAATACTGAAATAGTTGTCAAAAAGAAAAAAAAATCTGAAATAAAGGTCAAATTTAGTTTAATATTCCACTAAATATATAAGAGTATAAAAGAAAATTAGCAATTTATACTTTAGACTCAGGGCCGGCTCAACATCCACGTAGGCCCTTGGGCAAAAACAAAAATTTTGGGTCCTATTAGTATTAATCTTTAGTATTTTAATTATTATCAAATTTATTTTTAAAACAAAAGTAAAAATTCATATGTTTTTCTTTGTTTTTGATTAGTATGTTACATATTATTATATTTGTAATACTATTTAAATTTAATTCTAATTTGATAAAAGAAAAAAAAAGAAAAAAAAAAATTGGAGTGGGCCCTAGGACGGTCGCACTGCCCGCCCGGTATACTAAGCCGGCACTGTTTAGACTGTAAATATAAACGAGTTGAAAAATGTTTGTATTTTGGAGTTGAACATAAATATTGAAATGTGTTGAAATTTAAAATGCTATTCTGTAGTAACCCGAAGTTTCTTCAATTTGTAACGAGTTGAAAAATGTTAGTATTTTGGAGTTGAACATAAATATTGAAATGTGTTGAAGTGAAAATGCTATTCTGTAGTAACCGAAGTTTCTTCAATTTGTACATTATTTTAACATATACCATTCAAATTTTATTTTATTTAAATTACAATTGCAATAAATAAATCTATAACACTAATTTTTAAAACAGAAAAGAAAAAATCCATAACATCACTCCTTCAAGGGAGAAATCGTCTCCACCGCCCTTACATGAAAATTTTAATTCTGCAATCTCCTCGTTATAACTGAATATTGTATATACAATTATTTTTAAATCGAGAAATGAATGAAATACTAAAAAACCAATCAAGTTGACAATATTTACAAAGAAAACCAGGGTCAAACCCATCCAACCAGTGACCCGTCGGATCTACACGGGTAAACCAAAGTAAACCAGAAAATCCCAAAAATGAAACGCGATTTGTAATCGTTTCTCGAATCTGTTTATATTTTCCGATTTCTCATTTCCTTTAAACATTTTTTCGAGCCATTTTTTCATTCTCTCGGTCTCGAAACTCTTCAGTTTCTCTCTATCTCTCGCGAAACTCAAGAGAAGAAGCAGATCTCTCATCTCATCGAGGCATCTCGATCTCGGTTTCGCCAAACAAGGAGAAGAGGTAATGGTCGTGAGGAGATTCAATTCTAGGGTTTCAATTTAGGTTCTCGAATTTGTTCTTCTCTCAGTCCGTGTCGTGTCTCGATCTCTCGATTAGGTCTTGTAAGGTTGTTGAGAGTCTTAATTTTCGTTGCAGGAACTGAAAATGGTGAAGACGAAATGGACGAGGAAGAAGAAGAAAACGAAACCATTGAAGGATATAACATCTCCATTGAAAGATATTGAGATTCCGAAAGAGATTGAGAAAGAGAAGAAGAACGATGTGAATCTCGTTGAAGATAAAGAAAAAGAGGCGAACCCTGTTGAAGATAAAGATTCTGAGATGGAGACGAACACTAATGAAGAGAACGAGACCGAAGAGAGAGTTGATGATGAAGAGGCGAACAAGGTTCAAAGTGATGTAGAGGAAGAAGATGAACAGAGGTCAGAGGAGGAAGAGAGGTCAGAGGAAGAACAGGAACATAGGTCAGAGGAGGAAGAGAGGTCAGAAGAGGAAGAGAGGTCAGAGGAAGGAGAGGAAGAGAGGTCAGAGGAGGAACAGAGGTCAGAGGAGGAACAGAGGTCAGAGGAGGAAGAGCGGTCAGAGGAAGAAGAGGAAAGAGAGGAAAGAGAGGAAGGAGAGGAAGAGAGGTCAGAAGAAGAGGCGAACTTGGATGAGAGCAATGATGGAAGAAGAGAAGGACGTAGGGAAGAAGGAAGTAGGGAAGAAGAAATTTACAATGTAGACAATGTAAGTATTTCTACATCTCATAGTTGTAGAAAACAATTGATACAACTAAAGATAACTGGTTTGTTTGTGATATGATGTAATGATATGGTTGATCTTATTTAGTAATTGGGCGTGTGGTATGTGTGAGATGGGAGAGTTTGGTGAGGAGTATGTTAAATTAGATAGGCTGTTATCTTGTACAACTAGAATAACTACTGGAATAACTAGTGGAATAACTAATGGAATAACTACCGGAATAACTAAGTATAACTAAGTATAACTAAATGAGTTTGTTTCTTGGTTGGTTGCAGGAATTCGTCGAAGAGGAGCCGGTCGCGATAAAACCGTTAGGCATGTACTTCCCACCTTCTGAGTATAGGAAGAAGATCAAGATATCGACGAGGTGTTTTATTGCTGATGTATTAAAAACCCTAGGCGAATTAAAGCCTCCGATGACTCCGGTAGAGAAGAGTTGGTTTGAGACTCATCCGCAGTTCAAACACATATTCCACATGCCACAGGCTGGAAACCACAAGGTAATGGGGATGTGGATGCTCCTTCTCCGAACCGTACGCATAGTAAAAGAAAAGGAGGCTTGGTTTGCGGTGAATGGTTGTCCAATCCGCTACGGTATTAGAGAACATGCTTTGATATCTGGTTTGAACTGTAGAAACTATCCACTGAACTACAAGCAATCCGGAGGCACGAACTTTGTGAAGAAATATTTTGGCCATCGAGTAGTTAGGTATCATGACGTGAAAGCAATGGTTCAGGAGGGAATGGAACCTGGTCGTGATAGGTTGAAGCTGCTGGTCTTGTATTTTCTATCGAGTGTTATAGTTGGGCAAAGAAGGGCCGGTGAAGATGCCCCTCCCGTGGAGCCATTCTTGCTTAGAGCAGTTGATGATCTCAACTTATGCAAAACATTCCCTTGGGGTAGATTGTCGTTTGATTACATGCTTAGACAGATTTCTAACACTATGAGCCATTTTGATGGGGAGGTGAAAGAAGGTGTGATTTGGCCAGTTCCCGGATTCTGTCTTCCAATGGAGGTAAATGTATATGACTCGTATGTTGAATATTTGCATAGAAATTATGATATTGACACTGGAAAGGTTTTTTTACTTGTGTAGTTCTTAGCATTTGAGGCCATCGAGAAATTGGGGGAGAAATTCCGAGAGCGAGTACCAGATGAAGACGTACACCCAACATGTCCAAGGATGTGCCGATCAATGTTCAAGAGAAGTGAAATGAAGGGATTTCCACTAGAGAAAATAAATAAAGCACTCGGTGATACTACGGTTAGTTGTCCCATGTATCCAAATATTGTAGATAACATGTTATGTAATCTTTTGGAAATTTGAATAAGGCGTTGACACTGCAGGACATTGAGAACATCTTGGCTTGTACCGACGAAGACAAGACTCTACTAGATGGGATAACAGAACCAGAAGACATCAGAGATAAGGATGACACGATTGTGGAGAGTTGGATGAAGGTGGTGGAGAGGGGTTATGTTGTTAGGTTTGAAGATATGTTGAAGGAAGATGTGGCTGCTAGACAAGCCCCTCCCCCTGAGCCTCAGATTGGAAACGACACAGAAGCTACCAATGAAGCAGGAGGGAACAGCGTCAAGCTAGATGAATTGGTGCAAGTCATTAACAGCTTCAAAGAAGATATTGGAGGGCGGATGACGAAGATTGAGGAAAAGGTTGGGGAGATTGACTCAAGACTCGCTGCATCGGAAGGTTTTGTTCAAGAGCTCTTAGATGGTAGGAATGTGAATGCGGATATGGAGGAGGAACAACAGGGCGTCTCGAAGAGGTCAAGGAACAAGACAAAGGACATCACTTCCAGGGCAAAGAAGAAGTCAAAGAAAAACTGATCAATTGCTTTTGTTGTTTGTTATGAACTTATGTTGCTTATGTGTGTTCTAAAACATGTTGCTTTTGTTTGCTTTTGGAACTAGGTGTTCTAAAACTTTGTTTGCTTTTTGGAACGAGTAAGAGAAGGTGTGTACTAAACTTATGTTTGCTTTTGGAACTAGGTGAGTAAGTACAACTATGGAAAACTAATAAAACTATATCTAACTAGTACAACTAGGTGATTATTTGATTGGTTCTCCAATTAAATAAACCGGATTTGATTGGTTCTCTCTCACTCTTCACTCTCCTCTCATCTCTCTCTCATCTTCCCTAGAATCTTCTCATAAATATACTTTTACTTTTCTCTCTCTCTCTCTTCCTTTAAAAAGAAGTCAGACGATTTCTCATTCTTTATCTCTCTCTCTCTCTCTCTCTCTCTCTCTTCCTTTAAAAAATCTTCTACTGAAGATGGAATATGGTTCGGGATCGTCCAGGAGAAGGCCAAAATCTGGTCGGAAATTGTGCTCATGTGCCTTAGAGGCGACCATATATCAAGCTTGGACAGAGAAGAACCCAGGGCGACGATTTTATGGATGTCCGCGGTACAAGGTATGGCATCTGATTATACAACTTGTTATCTTGCAATTCCATGATGAATAATGACTCGAATAATAGATTGGATTTGGATTATGTGACAGGAGCCAAATGGATGCAACTTCTTCTCCTGGTTTGATAAAGAGGATGGTACATTATGGCAAAAAAGAGCTTTGCTTGAAGCCCGGGATGAGATCCGAGAGCAGAGTCTGGTGATTGAGCAGTTGAAGGAAACAATTGCGGAACTGAGAAGCAATTTGGAGAAGAAAGAAAATGAAGATGAGATTGTTAGGAAGTTTGAAGACTTCTTTGTTTAAGCCAATGAATCCATTTGTATGTTTAAGAAGACCTCTATGTTTAATAAGACCTCTATGTTTACTACGGAAAACTACAGAAAACTACCGAAAACTAAGGAAAAACTACCGAAAACTAAGGAAAAACTACGGAAAACTACGGAAAACCACACAAGTCTTAACTTAACACAACATCACATACATAATCCAAATAAGAAACACGTACAAGGAGATCCACATACAAGTCTTAACAAACAAAGACTTGTATTTACCGAAAATTAAAGACATACAAGTTGTTCAAACAAACTAACACTTCTCAAACACGTGGGATAAGTAGTTTCAGAGCTGCAATTTCCGCAGCCATGTCGTCCACCTCCTTCCTTAAGCGGCGAACCTCTTCCTCAACTCCGATGACCCATGGCTGACGGAAGTGGAGACCATCATCCTGTCAGTTTCACATTGTTATTACATATTGCATTATCTTTCGGAAAAGAAGGGAAAATCCATATTTTTACCTCAAACTTGTCGCAAGTGAAGTACTTGCGGCCTGGTGAGAAATCTTTATCTTTCGGATTAGCTGAAACCTCGTTGACAATTCGTCCCCCGCATGGGCAAGATCTTGGAATCCCGTACTCAGCATCGCATGTATATTGAACCATGTCCAAGTGTTTCTTCGTTTTCTTCATCTCCCTCCTTTCCTGTTTTTCAACCCATGGATCCATCTCGAGAGAAAGATGACTGAATTGTAATTTTGAGAGTAAAGTGAAGATGAGGAGAGTCGAGGAGAGATAAAGGTTGTAGAGAGATGAGGAATGTGTGGTGAATGAGAGAGTAGAAGAGATAATGTTTAGAAAGCCCGCCTAAAATTTAAAATGTTTTGGAAAGCCCGCCTAAATTTTAACTTAGTTCTCCCTAAGATAGTTGTTGTACAGAATTTACAAATAGTTGTACATCGGGTGATTTCCATTTATTTCAGTATTACAAGTATTTATATATTTTTTTAGTAGTTGTCCAATGATATATAAGATTTCATAATATGATTATTGGTGTTTCGCGTAATTAAAGTGTCTATAAGATCTCTAAAACGAAATCTCATCTTCAGTATTCACATATTTAGCAAAGTGAGTCCAAAAGTGTATGTAGTATGTTGGGTGGTTGTTTTGATTCTTGAATAATAATTTTTTATCTTATGTTGGATAGTTGTTTTGATTCTTGAGTAATAATTTTTTATCTTCTATTGGATAGTTCACTTCACTATAAATATCATTTGATGATGCAACTTTGTAAAATTCACACTCAGTTCGAAATTCAATTTCAGATAGTTATACCAGCATCAATATCAGTTCGACATAGTTGTACAAAGAAAACAGAGTAAATTCACACTCAATTCGACTTAGTTGTACAAACAGAACAGAGTAAAATTCAAACATTTCGATTTCCAAATAGCAACCATTGCAGGCTTTGTCTTGGTCGCCTTTTATTTTGTGTCCTTGGCCTACGCTCCCCTGCTGATGGAAACCGTTTCACTCTTTTTCTTCCCCTCTGCTCAATGCGCTTAGGAGCCAAGATCTTCTTGTTTTTTATGTAATCCGGGACATCCCATTGGCTCCTATCCGGAACCACATATATAGTCCTGTAATATGCCAATGCCCACAGCTCTGTCCAATAGTATTTAGATATCAAATCTTCTAAATCGAAAACGTGATTGCTATCACCTTTCTTAGAGTAGAAAATGAAAGCGGCTAAGCCGTGGACACAAGGATACTTTTCAATGTCAAAGAACCTGCAACTGCAGCTTTTGGCTAGTAAATTCACCAAATACGGTTTCCCATCTCTGCCCATGACACTGTATTCAAGGTGAAAAGCATTTAGCTCCGACACAATTAGGCATTCTGCTTCCCCCCACGTGTCATGCACAAAGTTTTCCACTAGAGGCACCAGTTTCCGCTCACTGGATCCTCGAACTGTCTCTTGCCTGTGCGTATTAAACCAATCTGCAGTTTTTTTAACAATCGTATCCAACATTGGTATTAAAGAGTACCTCCTCGCGTCTTTGAACACGCTGTTCATCGACTCCACAACGTTGCTTGTGTCAATGTTGTATCTATCTCCTGGAAACCAACACCTCGCCCACTTTTCTTTCTCACTACTTTCCTCAAGATACTTCGCAGCAGATGGATACCGAGTCTTGAAACCGGAATAAGCAGCATCGAATTCAGGCACTGTGTAAATCCGAGCAATGTCCATAAATCTAGCTTCAACAACATCCTTGTTGACGTTTGGCACATGACCTCTCACATTTTGCGCCAAATGCCATATACAATGCGCATGATGAGCCATCGGAAACACACTAGCTATGGCATTTATGAGGCTTACATTTCTGTCACTCATAAATACCAACTCCGATGAATCCGGCACAACACTTTTCAACATCTCAAAAAACCAAGTCCAACTCTCCTTATTCTCGCCATCTAATACACCAAAGGCTAACGGATAATGGTGCCGATTAGGATCTTGGGCAGTGGCAAAAACGAGTACACCACCATATCCATTTTTCAGAAATGTGGCATCCACTGTTATCACTTTCCGCATCACTTGAAAACCTTCAATGCTGGCTCCCAGAGCGATGAACAAATATTTGAATTTGTCTGACTCATCCAATTCCACGCTTGATATTGTCCCATAATTCATCTTCTCCAACATGTACAAATAACAGTACAACATCTGGTAACTTTCTTCCGGAGTCCCACGCAAAACATTTACAGCTTCGTTTCTACCTCGCAAAGCAGTGGAGTACGATACCTTCACACCAAGTTTGTTCCACACAAGTTCGATAATGCTTTTAGGAGGAGGAGTTTCCATTTGTCCAGGATAATCATCATGCAATAGAGATGCAACTAGCTGTGGTGTTCCTTTCCTCCTTGAGTTGCATTTACTCTGACTTCCACGAGAGCATGTATGCAAGTTCGAGTACGTTCTAATAGAGAACGTTTCACTCCGGCCAATTTTTGCAGCTCGTACTCCCCATTGACAACCTTCCTTCGGACATTTTAACACTAATCGCTGCTTATCCGATTTTACCACCTCAAACCCAAAACTATTCGAACATGCTCCTCGATCCACCACTTCTTGCACTGCCTTTTTACTAACAAACTCTTGTTGTATTTTCAACCCCAAACCGTCTTCCCATGCCTCCATAAATGGAACTGGTTTGGCAAGAGGAGGTGCCTCTATATATCTTCCACGCATTTCTGACTCTTGTGTACCATTGTCCTCCATTCCACCAGCATTACAATCCTCTCTTCCACCAGCATTACAATCTTCTCTTCCACCAGCATTATCATCCTCTCTTCCACCAGCATTATCGTCCTCCATTCCACCAGCATTACAATCCTCTCTTCCACCAGCATTACAATCCTCTCTTCCACCAGCATTATCATCCTCTCTTCCACCAGCATTATCGTCCTCCATTCCAACAGCATTATCGTCCTCCATTCTATCAGCATTATCATCTTCCTTTCCACCAGCATTATCATCCTCCTTTCCACCACCATTTTCATCCAAATTAACTTCTTCATCAACTGCTTCCAACATCTCCTGAATCGCCACTATCCCCCGCTCAGATTGTTTTTCAACTAGAATGTTGCCACCATATAAAGTTATGGCTCTATCTCCGAAATCATTGTCATTCGAATGCAACACTTCATAGTTCATACCTAACGAACTTCGTTTACCTAACGAACTTCGTTTGCCGGCTCTTGAAAGTTGCTCGGGGAGTTCTGATCTTCTGATGATTTCCACATACAATATGCACCTGCGGTTCTCTTTATCAAGAGACAATAGATATACACAAAGGTCTTCATCATCAAGAATGATAAATTGTTCCTCAGACCCAATCAACAGTGGAATATAACTCAATTTCAACTTCACTGAACTTTCATCTATCCCAAGCTTCTTGCATATCCGTGCTTCTACCATTGAAACAGTTATATCGTCCACTTCATTCTTAATCACTACACTATACATGTGACCTTCGCATCTGAAATGTATGATGACGTTGTTGCTCATTGGATCCTGACAAGACAACCATTGAATATCATTCATTATGCATCGAAATATTCCAACATAATTAATTATTAACCGTTCTCGTTCAGTAATACTAGTATAACTAGCTGTACAACAAATATCAGTAATACTAGTATTACTAGCTATACTACAAATATCAGTATTACTAGCTCTACTATAGTTTCACTAGTTCTCCTATCTTAGCCGTATTGATTTTCAAATCTACAATCAATGTACTACGATTTAACTCTCCAATGCAGCTAATTTCACTCATAATGGACCAAATCGACCTCCGGCAACATCTACATCCATTCCAATCA
>NW_026617359.1:0-17705 GCF_000801105.2 Raphanus sativus | reverse complement strand
ATTTTAAATCTGAATATAAGGTTTAAATTTTTAAATGAGATTTTTTAAAACAAAGACATTATTTAGAAAAAATAAAAATAATGAAACTAAGCTATTAAAAACGTTCAAAATATGAAGATGCTTAAAAGATTTTTTTTTTAAACATTTATTTAGCAAACCTAAGTTGGTACATCATAATGAACCTTTTCCACTATTCCAAACTCATATGCGTATATTTAAATAAATCTATATATATATATATATATATATATATATATATATATATATATATATTGCATTTGCATGCATAATTTCATATAAAAGGATTAAAGTGCACTTAAGAAGTTTGGGGGTAAATTTTGAGGTTATTCCGATGAATTTAGAAGTATTGGGAAAATGTGAAAACAACAGAAAATTCAGTTACCAAAGTTACAAAAGTGGAATATTTGTTGGGTCAAGATAAGACAATTGAAAGATTCAGGGTTGATTTGGAATGATGTTTCTGCAATTTACAAAGCCTTTAATCAATTTGAGAATAATCAGAAATGTGAGGGACCTAAAGTGAAGATACGAAGAAGCCAGCCATTGGAATGTATCGAGCTTTATCTTTGCCGGATCTGGAGCTTGACGACGCCGGGGGCCATGATGACAAAACCCACAAACGGAGCAGAGACAAGGAATGGAAATGCCGTGGACTTCAGACGGGTTATGCAGCAAGCGGTATAAATGGAGATTGGAAGACATGGAGGAAGAGGAGCCATGGTGGCTAGGTGAGCACGGCCGAAGAGCACTGTGTGTCCAGGACTGCAAGACCAGGAGCCACCTCGGAAAACCTTCACGGATCACCGGAGTTGCGATTTGGAGCAAACCCGATCGTGGATACCTCAATTGAAGATTTCTGATGTGTTCAAAAAAAATTCTTCTGGTTAGTAATTAGATAAAACATGGGTTAAAAATATGTTTAGTATTAGATAAAAACAAATGTGTTTTGGCCAATGACACAAGATTGTAATTAGCTAGGAAAAGTCTAGGGTAAGTACAAAATGTATTATTATTTTAATAGTTTAGATATCCGTACCGGTGTGCCGATCAAAATTTAGAAAAGATTAATTAAACATCTCAAATTTGCCGCAACAAAATTGATCGTTGATTTTTTTATTAAATTTAATAGCTCAAGTTTTGATTTCCGCAATTACATTATATATGTGAATATCGTTCCACAATTTGTCAAACTACCACAGAATAACAATTGTTTTTTTGACAATATCAAAAATAACAGTTTTACGCATATGACATTTGTCATTATATTTATTTATAGAAACATAAGTGAACGAGTATAAAGCTTTCCCATATTAGATGAGAAAAAATTTGGAATTTTTCAAAGTTGGATTCGGTTAAAGCGGAACATAATAAAGTGAAATGCTTAAATTAGCTATTTTAGCTATATATATATATATATGCATGTTTCCAAAAACAAAATACATTACCATTCCTTTTAGATTTTAAAACCATTATCAATTCACTTCTATCATATATGATGAAAAAAATCCCTCAACTATCTTTTACAGTCTTGACTGTCTTAAGCATTCTTGTGCTAGGTTTATTTATATTTTAATTTTATCTTAACATGTTACATATACTCGTTATAAAATAAAATGATCTTAAATATATGATTTTGATATTTTTAAAATACCATTCTGGCTATATTGGGTAAATACATCATAGTTGATATAACGTAGAATCTATTTAATGTAAATTACATAATATAAAAATTAGAAAACAAATTGGGAAATTTCCAAAAAATACCATTTTCATAGTAGCACTTTTCATGTTTACACTAACCACTATTTTCAATGAAGGGTTTAGATTTGAAGGTTTAGGATTTAGTGTTTAGATTTGATGTTTTATGTTTTAGGATATATATAATTTAGGTTTTAGAGTTGAGAATTTAGGGTTTATAGTTGAGGTTTTAGGGTTTAGGGTTTAGGGTATTGAATTTAGGGTATAGAGTTTAGGGTTTATAGTTTAGAATTTAGGGTTTATGGTTTAGAATTGGGGATTTGGGATTTAGAGTTTGAGTTTAGAACTTTTAAAAACATTTATAAACAATGATATAAGAGTTTTTTACCTTTTAATAAAAGTGGTATTTTTGAAAATGTGTATTTAATGGTGGTAAAGATGAATAATGGTACCTTCAAAGTGGTATTTTTGAATATTCCCAAACAAATTTAGAGGTTTTTCTATAAATATATAATATATATATATGGTATTCATAATTTATGAAAACCTATAATATAGAAAAGGTTCCACATATTTCCACTTTTTATCAAATATATTTCAATTTTTTTTAAATATACAAATTTGGTAACATGTGTTTTTCGTAACTATTAATGCTCTTGTAAGTAATTTTTATAATATATTATGTTATATTTGTAAATTTTTGTAGTATTATGTTACTTTTTAAAAATAAATAATAATTAAAAACATATTTATATATTACTCTCAGTTATCAGTAGTATTGAGAAATTATTCAGAGTATATCTTCACCAAATATAAAAAACTTTGTTGATTATATCATATATACACGCTCTTTTTCTCTTTACTTCAATCCTCTTTTTTCTGTTGGTAATAATTCTTAAAAAAAATAAAAAACAGTATTTTTGGTTTCATAAATAAATTTTATATTTTTATTAAAAAGAATTATATTATAGAGAAAGAGAAAATTAGTATTTTTTATCATTTTGAATAAATAATCTGATGTTTTATATCCAACAGGAATGATTGCAAATGCACAGGATAAGCAAAAATCGTGTAAACAACATCAGCTCCCTGTAAAAGATGGGGTGTGTGTTGCTTCTGAATGCCAAGCTAATTGTGTTAAGTCAGTCGGAGCTAAAGGGAAGAGTTTGTGTTCTGGGTCAAAGGAGAAAAAATCTATGCACTGCCATTGCCTTTGTTAACATTCTGGTTTAGTATATTGAATAAATATGATGCTCAACCATGATATCGATCTCTGAAGTATTTTTTTTTTAATTTCTCTCTTGTTTTTTCTTTAATATTTTTACTGGGAGCCTTATAATAAAGTATTGAAGTTGACATATAATTGAAGTATTGAAATTTTGTTTTGGATTTGTTGCATTTTTATAATAATGAATAACATAAATATGAATCAAGACACAATGGTTAGTAAAATCAGTGTACTTTGTCTTTTTTTATTTAGTTTATTTGTTAAATTAAACAGTAAAGTATTAGAGGTTCTAGTATACTTGTAGGGTTTATTAAATTATATTATAAATATTTAATTTTAAATCTGAATATAAGGTTTAAATTTTTAAATGAGATTTTTAAAACAAAGACATTATTTAGAAAAATAAAAATAATGAAACTAAGCTATTAAAAACGTTCAAAATATGAAGAATGCTTAAAAGATTTTTTTTTTTAAACATTTATTTAGCAAACCTAAGTTGGTACATCATAATGAACCTTTTCCACTATTCCAAACTCATATGCGTATATTTAATAAATCTATTTTATTAAAACAGGAATGAATTTTATTTGACATAAAATACTTTATTTAACGTAAAATATTTTATTTTGAAAATACATTTATTAAGATAAATAAACATACTAATTAGTTTTTATTTAATTAAATGAACTTATCAAAAAATAGTTAATGTAACTAAAAATTACTAATTGATGAATATGTTACATAACATATCATTTTGATTAATCTAAGTATCTAACTATAATATGAGCAACCAACAAATTATAAACAATTAAAAATATCGATCTATCATAAATGTTATATACTATAAATCGAAAACAAACACTCATAATATAGATGTGTGTGATATATAGTGTTTTTAATGACGTTTAACATCTGATTTTATCTCATTTTAATCATTTAGATTGCATATTAGATTATATATATATATATATATATATTGCATTTGCATGCATAATTTCATATAAAAGGATTAAAGTGCACTTAAGAAGTTTGGGGGTAAAATTTTGAGGTTATTCCGATGAATTTAGAAGTATTGGGAAAAATGTGAAAACAACAGAAAATTCAGTTACCAAAGTTACAAAAGTGGAATATTTGTTGGGTCAAGATAAGACAATTGAAAGATTCAGGGTTGATTTGGAATGATGTTTCTGCAATTTACAAAGCCTTTAATCAATTTGAGAATAATCAGAAATGTGAGGGACCTAAAGTGAAGATACGAAGAAGCCAGCCATTGGAATGTATCGAGCTTTATCTTTGCCGGATCTGGAGCTTGACGACGCCGGGGGCCATGATGACAAAACCCACAAACGGAGCAGAGACAAGGAATGGAAATGCCGTGGACTTCAGACGGGTTATGCAGCAAGCGGTATAAATGGAGATTGGAAGACATGGAGGAAGAGGAGCCATGGTGGCTAGGTGAGCACGGCCGAAGAGCACTGTGTGTCCAGGACTGCAAGACCAGGAGCCACCTCGGAAAACCTTCACGGATCACCGGAGTTGCGATTTGGAGCAAACCCGATCGTGGATACCTCAATTGAAGATTTCTGATGTGTTCAAAAAAAATTCTTCTGGTTTAGTAATTAGATAAAACATGGGTTAAAAATATGTTTAGTATTAGATAAAACAAATGTGTTTTGGCCAATGACACAAGATTGTAATTAGCTAGGAAAAGTCTAGGGTAAGTACAAAATGTATTATTATTTTAATAGTTTAGATATCCGTACCGGTGTGCCGATCAAAATTTAGAAAAGATTAATTAAACATCTCAAATTTGCCGCAACAAAATTGATCGTTGATTTTTTTATTAAATTTAATAGCTCAAGTTTTGATTTCCGCAATTACATTATAATGTGAATATCGTTCCACAATTTGTCAAACTACCACAGAATAACAATTGTTTTTTGACAATATCAAAAATAACAGTTTTACGCATATGACATTTGTCATTATATTTATTTATAGAAACATAAGTGAACGAGTATAAAGCTTTCCCATATTAGATGAGAAAAAATTTGGAATTTTTCAAAGTTGGATTCGGTTAAAGCGGAACATAATAAAGTGAAATGCTTAAATTAGCTATTTTAGCTATATATATATATATATATGCATGTTTCCAAAAACAAAATACATTACCATTCCTTTTAGATTTTAAAACCATTATCAATTCACTTCTATCATATATGATGAAAAAAATCCCTCAACTATCTTTTACAGTCTTGACTGTCTTAAGCATTCTTGTGCTAGGTTTGTATTTATATTTTAATTTTATCTTAACATGTTACATATACTCGTTATAAAATAAAATGATCTTAAATATATGATTTTGATATTTTTAAAATACCATTCTGGCTATATTGGGTAAAATACATCATAGTTGATATAACGTAGAATCTATTTAATGTAAATTACATAATATAAAAATTAGAAAACAAATTGGGAAATTTCCAAAAATACCATTTTCATAGTAGCACTTTTCATGTTTACACTAACCACTATTTTCAATGAAGGGTTTAGATTTGAAGGTTTAGGATTTAGTGTTTAGATTTGATGTTTTATGTTTTAGGATATATAATTTAGGTTTTAGAGTTGAGAATTTAGGGTTTATAGTTGAGGTTTTAGGGTTTAGGGTTTAGGGTATTGAATTTAGGGTATAGAGTTTAGGGTTTATAGTTTAGAATTTAGGGTTTATGGTTTAGAATTGGGGATTTGGGATTTAGAGTTTGAGTTTAGAATTTTTAAAAACATTTATAAACAATGATATAAGAGTTTTTTACCTTTTAATAAAAGTGGTATTTTTGAAAATGTGTATTTAATGGTGGTAAAGATGAATAATGGTACCTTCAAAGTGGTATTTTTGAATATTCCCAAACAAATTTTAGAGGTTTTTCTATAAATATATATATATATATGGTATTCATAATTTATGAAAACCTATAATATAGAAAAGGTTCCACATATTTCCACTTTTTATCAAATATATTTCAATTTTTTTTAAATATACAAATTTGGTAACATGTGTTTTTCGTAACTATTAATGCTCTTGTAAGTAATTTTTATAATATATTATGTTATATTTGTAAATTTTTGTAGTATTATGTTACTTTTTAAAAATAAATAATAATTAAAAACATATTTATATATTACTCTCAGTTATCAGTAGTATTGAGAAATTATTCAGAGTATATCTTCACCAAATATAAAAAACTTTGTTGATTATATCATATATACACGCTCTTTTTTCTCTTTACTTCAATCTCTCTTTTTCTGTTGGTAATAATTCTTAAAAAAAATAAAAAAACAGTATTTTTGGTTTCATAAATAAATTTTATATTTTTATTAAAAAGAATTATATTATAGAGAAAGAGAAAATTAGTATTTTTTATCATTTTGAATAAATAATCTGATGTTTTATATCCAACAGGAATGATTGCAAATGCACAGGATAAGCAAAAATCGTGTAAACAACATCAGCTCCCTGTAAAAGATGGGGTGTGTGTTGCTTCTGAATGCCAAGCTAATTGTGTTAAGTCAGTCGGAGCTAAAGGGAAGAGTTTGTGTTCTGGGTCAAAGGAGAAAAAATCTATGCACTGCCATTGCCTTTGTTAACATTCTGGTTTAGTATATTGAATAAATATGATGCTCAACCATGATATCGATCTCTGAAGTATTTTTTTTTAATTTCTCTCTTGTTTTTTCTTTAATATTTTTACTGGGAGCCTTATAATAAAGTATTGAAGTTGACATATAATTGAAGTATTGAAATTTTTGTTTTGGATTTGTTGCATTTTTATAATAATGAATAACATAAATATGAATCAAGACACAATGGTTAGTAAAATCAGTGTACTTTGTCTTTTTTTTTATTTAGTTTATTTGTTAAATTAAACAGTAAAGTATTAGAGGTTCTAGTATACTTGTAGGGTTTATTAAATTATATTATAAATATTTAATTTTAAATCTGAATATAAGGTTTAAATTTTTAAATGAGATTTTTAAAAACAAAGACATTATTTAGAAAAATAAAAATAATGAAACTAAGCTATTAAAAACGTTCAAAATATGAAGAATGCTTAAAAGATTTTTTTTTTAAACATTTATTTAGCAAACCTAAGTTGGTACATCATAATGAACCTTTTCCACTATTCCAAACTCATATGCGTATATTTAATAAATCTATTTTATTAAAACAGGAATGAATTTTATTTGACATAAAATACTTTATTTAACGTAAAATATTTATTTTGAAAATACATTTATTAAGATAAATAAACATACTAATTAGTTTTTATTTAATTAAATGAACTTATCAAAAAATAGTTAATGTAACTAAAAATTACTAATTGATGAATATGTTACATAACATATCATTTTGATTAATCTAAGTATCTAACTATAATATGAGCAACCAACAAATTATAAACAATTAAAAATATCGATCTATCATAAATGTTATATACTATAAATCGAAAACAAACACTCATAATATAGATGTGTGTGATATATAGTGTTTTTAATGACGTTTAACATCTGATTTTATCTCATTTTAATCATTTAGATTGCATATTAAATATATATATATATATATATATTGCATTTGCATGCATAATTTCATATAAAAGGATTAAAGTGCACTTAAGAAGTTTGGGGGTAAAATTTTGAGGTTATTCCGATGAATTTAGAAGTATTGGGAAAAATGTGAAAACAACAGAAAATTCAGTTACCAAAGTTACAAAAGTGGAATATTTGTTGGGTCAAGATAAGACAATTGAAAGATTCAGGGTTGATTTGGAATGATGTTTCTGCAATTTACAAAGCCTTTAATCAATTTGAGAATAATCAGAAATGTGAGGGACCTAAAGTGAAGATACGAAGAAGCCAGCCATTGGAATGTATCGAGCTTTATCTTTGCCGGATCTGGAGCTTGACGACGCCGGGGGCCATGATGACAAAACCCACAAACGGAGCAGAGACAAGGAATGGAAATGCCGTGGACTTCAGACGGGTTATGCAGCAAGCGGTATAAATGGAGATTGGAAGACATGGAGGAAGAGGAGCCATGGTGGCTAGGTGAGCACGGCCGAAGAGCACTGTGTGTCCAGGACTGCAAGACCAGGAGCCACCTCGGAAAACCTTCACGGATCACCGGAGTTGCGATTTGGAGCAAACCCGATCGTGGATACCTCAATTGAAGATTTCTGATGTGTTCAAAAAAAATTCTTCTGGTTTAGTAATTAGATAAAACATGGGTTAAAAATATGTTTAGTATTAGATAAAACAAATGTGTTTTGGCCAATGACACAAGATTGTAATTAGCTAGGAAAAGTCTAGGGTAAGTACAAAATGTATTATTATTTTAATAGTTTAGATATCCGTACCGGTGTGCCGATCAAAATTTAGAAAAGATTAATTAAACATCTCAAATTTGCCGCAACAAAATTGATCGTTGATTTTTTTATTAAATTTAATAGCTCAAGTTTTGATTTCCGCAATTACATTATAATGTGAATATCGTTCCACAATTTGTCAAACTACCACAGAATAACAATTGTTTTTTGACAATATCAAAAATAACAGTTTTACGCATATGACATTTGTCATTATATTTATTTATAGAAACATAAGTGAACGAGTATAAAGCTTTCCCATATTAGATGAGAAAAAAATTTGGAATTTTTCAAAGTTGGATTCGGTTAAAGCGGAACATAATAAAGTGAAATGCTTAAATTAGCTATTTTAGCTATATATATATATATATGCATGTTTCCAAAAACAAAATACATTACCATTCCTTTTAGATTTTAAAACCATTATCAATTCACTTCTATCATATATGATGAAAAAAATCCCTCAACTATCTTTTACAGTCTTGACTGTCTTAAGCATTCTTGTGCTAGGTTTGTATTTATATTTTAATTTTATCTTAACATGTTACATATACTCGTTATAAAATAAAATGATCTTAAATATATGATTTTGATATTTTTAAAATACCATTCTGGCTATATTGGGTAAAATACATCATAGTTGATATAACGTAGAATCTATTTAATGTAAATTACATAATATAAAAATTAGAAAACAAATTGGGAAATTTCCAAAAATACCATTTTCATAGTAGCACTTTTCATGTTTACACTAACCACTATTTTCAATGAAGGGTTTAGATTTGAAGGTTTAGGATTTAGTGTTTAGATTTGATGTTTTATGTTTTAGGATATATAATTTAGGTTTTAGAGTTGAGAATTTAGGGTTTATAGTTGAGGTTTTAGGGTTTAGGGTTTAGGGTATTGAATTTAGGGTATAGAGTTTAGGGTTTATAGTTTAGAATTTAGGGTTTATGGTTTAGAATTGGGGATTTGGGATTTAGAGTTTGAGTTTAGAACTTTTAAAAACATTTATAAACAATGATATAAGAGTTTTTTACCTTTTAATAAAAGTGGTATTTTTGAAAATGTGTATTTAATGGTGGTAAAGATGAATAATGGTACCTTCAAAGTGGTATTTTTGAATATTCCCAAACAAATTTTAGAGGTTTTTCTATAAATATATATATATATATATGGTATTCATAATTTATGAAAACCTATAATATAGAAAAGGTTCCACATATTTCCACTTTTTATCAAATATATTTCAATTTTTTTTAAATATACAAATTTGGTAACATGTGTTTTTCGTAACTATTAATGCTCTTGTAAGTAATTTTTATAATATATTATGTTATATTTGTAAATTTTTGTAGTATTATGTTACTTTTTAAAAATAAATAATAATTAAAAACATATTTATATATTACTCTCAGTTATCAGTAGTATTGAGAAATTATTCAGAGTATATCTTCACCAAATATAAAAAACTTTGTTGATTATATCATATATACACGCTCTTTTTTCTCTTTACTTCAATCTCTCTTTTTCTGTTGGTAATAATTCTTAAAAAAAAATAAAAAACAGTATTTTTGGTTTCATAAATAAATTTTATATTTTTATTAAAAAGAATTATATTATAGAGAAGGAGAAAATTAGTATTTTTTATCATTTTGAATAAATAATCTGATGTTTTATATCCAACAGGAATGATTGCAAATGCACAGGATAAGCAAAAATCGTGTAAACAACATCAGCTCCCTGTAAAAGATGGGGTGTGTGTTGCTTCTGAATGCCAAGCTAATTGTGTTAAGTCAGTCGGAGCTAAAGGGAAGAGTTTGTGTTCTGGGTCAAAGGAGAAAAAATCTATGCACTGCCATTGCCTTTGTTAACATTCTGGTTTAGTATATTGAATAAATATGATGCTCAACCATGATATCGATCTCTGAAGTATTTTTTTTTAATTTCTCTCTTGTTTTTTCTTTAATATTTTTACTGGGAGCCTTATAATAAAGTATTGAAGTTGACATATAATTGAAGTATTGAAATTTTTGTTTTGGATTTGTTGCATTTTATAATAATGAATAACATAAATATGAATCAAGACACAATGGTTAGTAAAATCAGTGTACTTTGTCTTTTTTTTATTTAGTTTATTTGTTAAATTAAACAGTAAAGTATTAGAGGTTCTAGTATACTTGTAGGGTTTATTAAATTATATTATAAATATTTAATTTTAAATCTGAATATAAGGTTTAAATTTTTAAATGAGATTTTTAAAAACAAAGACATTATTTAGAAAAATAAAAATAATGAAACTAAGCTATTAAAAACGTTCAAAATATGAAGAATGCTTAAAAGATTTTTTTTTTAAACATTTATTTAGCAAACCTAAGTTGGTACATCATAATGAACCTTTTCCACTATTCCAAACTCATATGCGTATATTTAATAAATCTATTTTATTAAAACAGGAATGAATTTTATTTGACATAAAATACTTTATTTAACGTAAAATATTTTATTTTGAAAATACATTTATTAAGATAAATAAACATACTAATTAGTTTTTATTTAATTAAATGAACTTATCAAAAAAAGTAGTTAATGTAACTAAAAATTACTAATTGATGAATATGTTACATAACATATCATTTTGATTAATCTAAGTATCTAACTATAATATGAGCAACCAACAAATTATAAACAATTAAAAATATCGATCTATCATAAATGTTATATACTATAAATCGAAAACAAACACTCATAATATAGATGTGTGTGATATATAGTGTTTTTAATGACGTTTAACATCTGATTTTATCTCATTTTAATCATTTAGATTGCATATTAGATATATATATATATATATATATATTGCATTTGCATGCATAATTTCATATAAAAGGATTAAAGTGCACTTAAGAAGTTTGGGGGTAAAATTTTTAGGTTATTCCGATGAATTTAGAAGTATTGGGAAAAATGTGAAAACAACAGAAAATTCAGTTACCAAAGTTACAAAAGTGGAATATTTGTTGGGTCAAGATAAGACAATTGAAAGATTCAGGGTTGATTTGGAATGATGTTTCTGCAATTTACAAAGCCTTTAATCAATTTGAGAATAATCAGAAATGTGAGGGACCTAAAGTGAAGATACGAAGAAGCCAGCCATTGGAATGTATCGAGCTTTATCTTTGCCGGATCTGGAGCTTGACGACGCCGGGGGCCATGATGACAAAACCCACAAACGGAGCAGAGACAAGGAATGGAAATGCCGTGGACTTCAGACGGGTTATGCAGCAAGCGGTATAAATGGAGATTGGAAGACATGGAGGAAGAGGAGCCATGGTGGCTAGGTGAGCACGGCCGAAGAGCACTGTGTGTCCAGGACTGCAAGACCAGGAGCCACCTCGGAAAACCTTCACGGATCACCGGAGTTGCGATTTGGAGCAAACCCGATCGTGGATACCTCAATTGAAGATTTCTGATGTGTTCAAAAAAAATTCTTCTGGTTTAGTAATTAGATAAAACATGGGTTAAAAATATGTTTAGTATTAGATAAAACAAATGTGTTTTGGCCAATGACACAAGATTGTAATTAGCTAGGAAAAGTCTAGGGTAAGTACAAAATGTATTATTATTTTAATAGTTTAGATATCCGTACCGGTGTGCCGATCAAAATTTAGAAAAGATTAATTAAACATCTCAAATTTGCCGCAACAAAATTGATCGTTGATTTTTTTATTAAATTTAATAGCTCAAGTTTTGATTTCCGCAATTACATTATAATGTGAATATCGTTCCACAATTTGTCAAACTACCACAGAATAACAATTGTTTTTTGACAATATCAAAAATAACAGTTTTACGCATATGACATTTGTCATTATATTTATTTATAGAAACATAAGTGAACGAGTATAAAGCTTTCCCATATTAGATGAGAAAAAAATTTGGAATTTTTCAAAGTTGGATTCGGTTAAAGCGGAACATAATAAAGTGAAATGCTTAAATTAGCTATTTTAGCTATATATATATATATGCATGTTTCCAAAAACAAAATACATTACCATTCCTTTTAGATTTTAAAACCATTATCAATTCACTTCTATCATATATGATGAAAAAAATCCCTCAACTATCTTTTACAGTCTTGACTGTCTTAAGCATTCTTGTGCTAGGTTTGTATTTATATTTTAATTTTATCTTAACATGTTACATATACTCGTTATAAAATAAAATGATCTTAAATATATGATTTTGATATTTTTAAAATACCATTCTGGCTATATTGGGTAAAATACATCATAGTTGATATAACGTAGAATCTATTTAATGTAAATTACATAATATAAAAATTAGAAAACAAATTGGGAAATTTCCAAAAATACCATTTTCATAGTAGCACTTTTCATGTTTACACTAACCACTATTTTCAATGAAGGGTTTAGATTTGAAGGTTTAGGATTTAGTGTTTAGATTTGATGTTTTATGTTTTAGGATATATAATTTAGGTTTTAGAGTTGAGAATTTAGGGTTTATAGTTGAGGTTTTAGGGTTTAGGGTTTAGGGTATTGAATTTAGGGTATAGAGTTTAGGGTTTATAGTTTAGAATTTAGGGTTTATGGTTTAGAATTGGGGATTTGGGATTTAGAGTTTGAGTTTAGAACTTTTTAAAACATTTATAAACAATGATATAAGAGTTTTTTACCTTTTAATAAAAGTGGTATTTTTGAAAATGTGTATTTAATGGTGGTAAAGATGAATAATGGTACCTTCAAAGTGGTATTTTTGAATATTCCCAAACAAATTTTAGAGGTTTTTCTATAAATAATATATATATATATGGTATTCATAATTTATGAAAACCTATAATATAGAAAAGGTTCCACATATTTCCACTTTTTATCAAATATATTTCAATTTTTTTTAAATATACAAATTTGGTAACATGTGTTTTTCGTAACTATTAATGCTCTTGTAAGTAATTTTTATAATATATTATGTTATATTTGTAAATTTTTGTAGTATTATGTTACTTTTTAAAAATAAATAATAATTAAAAACATATTTATATATTACTCTCAGTTATCAGTAGTATTGAGAAATTATTCAGAGTATATCTTCACCAAATATAAAAAACTTTGTTGATTATATCATATATACACGCTCTTTTTTCTCTTTACTTCAATCTCTCTTTTTCTGTTGGTAATAATTCTTAAAAAAAAAATAAAAAACAGTATTTTTGGTTTCATAAATAAATTTATATTTTTTATTAAAAAGAATTATATTATAGAGAAAGAGAAAATTAGTATTTTTATCATTTTGAATAAATAATCTGATGTTTTATATCCAACAGGAATGATTGCAAATGCACAGGATAAGCAAAAATCGTGTAAACAACATCAGCTCCCTGTAAAAGATGGGTGTGTGTTTGCTTCTGAATGCCAAGCTAATTGTGTTAAGTCAGTCGGAGCTAAAGGGAAGAGTTTGTGTTCTGGGTCAAAGGAGAAAAAATCTATGCACTGCCATTGCCTTTGTTAACATTCTGGTTTAGTATATTGAATAAATATGATGCTCAACCATGATATCGATCTCTGAAGTATTTTTTTTTTAATTTCTCTCTTGTTTTTCTTTAATATTTTTACTGGGAGCCTTATAATAAAGTATTGAAGTTGACATATAATTGAAGTATTGAAATTTTGTTTTGGATTTGTTGCATTTTTATAATAATGAATAACATAAATATGAATCAAGACACAATGGTTAGTAAAATCAGTGTACTTTGTTTTTTTTTTTTATTTAGTTTATTTGTTAAATTAAACAGTAAGTATTAGAGGTTCTAGTATACTTGTAGGGTTTATTAAATTATATTATAAATATTTAATTTTAAATCTGAATATAAGGTTTAAATTTTTAAATGAGATTTTTAAAAACAAAGACATTATTTAGAAAAATAAAAATAATGAAACTAAGCTATTAAAAACGTTCAAAAATATGAAGAATGCTTAAAAGATTTTTTTTTAAACATTTATTTAGCAAACCTAAGTTGGTACATCATAATGAACCTTTTCCACTATTCCAAACTCATATGCGTATATTTAATAAATCTATTTTATTAAAACAGGAATGAATTTTATTTGACATAAAATACTTTATTTAACGTAAAATATTTTATTTTGAAAATACATTTATAAGATAAATAAACATACTAATTAGTTTTTATTTAATTAAATGAACTTATCAAAAATAGTTAATGTAACTAAAAATTACTAATTGATGAATATGTTACATAACATATCATTTTGATTAATCTAAGTATCTAACTATAATATGAGCAACCAACAAATTATAAACAATTAAAAAATCGATCTATCATAAATGTTATATACTATAAATCGAAAACAAACACTCATAATATAGATGTGTGTGATATATAGTGTTTTTAATGACGTTTAACATCTGATTTTATCTCATTTTAATCATTTAGATTGCATATTAGCTATATATATATATATATATATATATATATATATGCATTTGCATGCATAATTCATATAAAAGGATTAAAGTGCACTTAAGAAGTTTGGGGGTAAAATTTGAGGTTATTCCGATGAATTAGAAGTATTGGAGAAAATGTGAAAACAACAGAAAAATTCAGTTACCAAGTTACAAAAGTGGAATATTTGTTGGGTCAAGATAAGACAATTGAAAGATTCAGGGTTGATTTGGAATGATGTTTCTGCAATTTACAAAGCCTTTAATCAATTTGAGAATAATCAGAAATGTGAGGGACCTAAAGTGAAGATACGAAGAAGCCAGCCATTGGAATGTATCGAGCTTTATCTTTGCCGGATCTGGAGCTTGACGACGCCGGGGGCCATGATGACCCCCACAAACGGAGCAGAGACAAGGAATGGAAATGCCGTGGACTTCAGACGGGTTATGCAGCAAGCGGTATAAATGGAGATTGGAAGACATGGAGGAAGAGGAGCCATGGTGGCTAGGTGAGCACGGCCGAAGAGCACTGTGTGTCCAGGACTGCAAGACCAGGAGCCACCTCGGAAAACCTTCACGGATCACCGGAGTTGCGATTTGGAGCAAACCCGATCGTGGATACCTCAATTGAAGATTTCTGATGTGTTCAAAAAAAATTCTTCTGGTTTAGTAATTAGATAAAACATGGGTTAAAAATATGTTTAGTATTAGATAAAACAAATGTGTTTTTGGCCAATGACACAGATTGTGTATTAGCTAGGAAAAGTCTAGGGTAAGTACAAAATGTATTATTATTTAATAGTTTAGATATCCGTACCGGTGTGCCGATCAAAATTTAGAAAAGATTAATTAAACATCTCAAATTTGGCCGCAACAAATTGATCGTTGATTTTTTTATTAATTTAATAGCTCAAGTTTTTGATTTCCGCAATTACATTATAATGTGAATATCGTTCCACAATTTGTCAAACTACCACAGAATAACAATTGTTTTTTGACAATATCAAAAATAACAGTTTTACGCATATGACATTTGTCATTATATTATTTTATAGAAACATAAGTGAACGAGTATAAAGCTTTCCCATATTAGATGAGAAAAAAATTTGGAATTTTTCAAAGTTGGATTCGGTTAAAGCGGAACATAATAAAGTGAAATGCTTAAATTAGCTATTTAGCTATATATATATATATATATACATTTCCAAAAACAAAATACATTACCATTCCTTTTAGATTTTAAAACCATTATCAATTCACTTCTATCATATATGATGAAAAAAATCCCTCAACTATCTTTTACAGTCTTGACTGTCTTAAGCATTCTTGTGCTAGGTTTGTATTTATATTTTAATTTTATCTTAACATGTACATATACTCGTTATAAAATAAAATGATCTTAAATATATGATTTTGATATTTTTAAAATACCATTCTGGCTATATTGGGTAAAATACATCATAGTTGATATAACGTAGAATCTATTTAATGTAAATTACATATATAAAAATTAGAAAACAAATTGGGAAATTTCCAAAAATACCATTTTCATAGTAGCACTTTTCATGTTTACACTAACCACTATTTCAATGAAGGGTTAGATTGAAGGTAAGGATTTAGTGTTTAGATTTGAGTTTTATGTTTAGGATATATAATTTAGGTTTTAGAGTTGAGAATTTAGGGTTTATAGTTGAGGTTTTTAGGGTTTAGGGTTTAGGGTATTGAATTTAGGGTATAGAGTTTAGGGTTTATAGTTTAGAATTTAGGGTTTATGGTTTTAGAATTGGGGATTTGGGATTAGAGTTTGAGTTTAGAACTTTTAAAAACATTTATAAACAATGATATAAGAGTTTTTTACCTTTAATAAAAGTGGTATTTTTGAAAATGTGTATTTAATGGTGGTAAAGATGAATAATGGTACCTTCAAAGTGGTATTTTTTGAATATTCCCAAACAAATTTAGAGGTTTTCTATAAATATATATATATATATATGGTATTCATAATTTATGAAAACCTATAATATAGAAAAGGTTCCACATATTTCCACTTTTTATCAATATATTTCAATTTTTTTTAAATATAAAATTTGGTAACAAGTGTTTTTCGTAACTATTAATGTCTTGTAAGTAATTTTTATAATATATTATGTTAATTTGTAAATTTTTGTAGTATTATGTTACTTTTAAAAATAAATAATAATTAAAAACATATTTATATATTACTCTCAGTTTATCAGTAGTATTGAGAAATTATTCAGAGTTATACTTCACCAAATATAAAAAACTTTGTTGATTATATCATATATACACGCTCTTTTTTTCTCTTTACTTCAATCTCTCTTTTTCTGTTGGTAATAATTCTTAAAAAAAATAAAAAACAGTATTTTTGGGTTTCATAAATAAATTTTATATTTTTTATTAAAAAGAATTATATTATAGAGAAGAGAAAATTAGTATTTTTTATCAATTTTGAATAAATAATCTGATGTTTTATATCCAACAGGAATGATTGCAATATGCACAGGATAAGCAAAAATCGTGTAAACAACATCAGCTCCCTGTAAAAGATGGGGTGTGTGTTGCTCCTGAATGCCAAGCTAATTGTGTTAAGTCAGTCGGAGCTAAAGGGAAGAGTTTGTGTTCTGGGTCAAAGAGAGAAAAAATCTATGCACTGCCATTGCCTTTGTTAACATTCTGGTTTAGTATATTGAATAAATATTGATGCTCAAACCATGATATCGATCTCTGAAGTATTTTTTTTTTTAATTTCTCTCTTGTTTTTTCTTTAATATATTTTACTGGGAGCCTTATAATAAAGTATTGAAGTTGACATATAATTGAAGTATTGAAATTTT
>NW_026617358.1:0-17719 GCF_000801105.2 Raphanus sativus | reverse complement strand
TTTTTTTGTAACATTATCCTTGTACCAAACTAGCCTTGTACAACTAGTTTGGTAGTGCATATAAGAAGGAACATGTTCCATTGTTCATAACAGCCTGTGCAATTGATAAGACAATACGCAAATCATAATCATTAATCGAAGACAATAAATATAAGTCATAACACAAGGAATAAGTGAAAGACAATATATATAAGTCATAACAAAAGGCAGAAGTGAAAGACAATAGATATAAGTCATAACACAAGACATAAATGAAAATATAGGTAGAAGACTTCCAGAAGACGTCGAGAAGACTTGCAGCGAAGAAGACATCCAGATGATTCACTAAAGACTTTCAGAAGACTGTCAGAAGACCTACAGACAACTAGTAGACGACGTACAGCTGACTTTGAGAAGACTTAATGATATACCATGGATTTTACCCGTTTTTAACCATGGTATACTAGTATTTTATTATATATTAATCTGTTTTCTAGCATGTTAGGTATGTTTTCAGGTTCATGAGCATTTTGTTGAGAAAGTGATGTTTTTGGAGCATTTTGGAGTGCAAGAGATGATACACCCGAGTTGACCATTGAAGACCAAGTCGGAAGTCAACATTACGATAAAAAATGATCGATACTCATCCTGAGTTGTCGATCGATGTAGCTGAGAAGATCCGGGTACTAGAAGATTATAATCGATCGATACACATCCTGTTGTCGATTGATATCAAGGACGAAATGGTTTAGCCGACTACTTCACCAAGACTTCACCAAATTACGAGATTGCCCCTGACGAGTTTTTAACCTAACGAAAATGCTTAAATATTCCTGCTAAGTGTCTTTTGACGGCAACCTTCGAAAGAAAGCAAGTTTGAACAACTCAGAGAAAAGCAGAGAGTGTGAGAGAGAGACTAGAGTTTTATTTGTTTTTGAGAGATTGGAGAGATTTCTCATCTCCTTTTGTATTTCTACTTATTTCTATCTATGCAATTCTTTCATCTATCCATTGTCATGAATTGCTTAGCTATGTCTGAGTAGTTTACTTGTTAGATCTAGGGTTTAAATAGGTTTGTGGGATTAGCCCCAAACTATAATTGCTAAGTTGTGGTACTCATCAATGGATTGCACCCTATGCTTGTTCTAGATTAGCTAACTAGAACATAGATCACTAGGATCTTTGATTATCTTGAATTATCCATTTGAGCTAGCTTGTCTCCCGTTGAGAAGAGCGACAGCTCCTCCTTGAGACCTAGTGTTCATTATCGGCTCTCGGCTAGGCATATCTAGAAGCCGTCGATCGATATCCCGACAGGTGAATCGATCGCCGAGCGAAAGGTGTATCGATCGATATCTCGAAGGGATGTCGATCGACTCTTTTTCTGTGTCAACATACGACAGTTGAGGCCAGAGATCTAGATTATTTAACCAGTGATACATCACTAGAGTTAAGCGACTGAGATCTATAGTATCATGCAAGCAACTTGTTAAAGCATTTATAGAAATTATAATCTCCATTCCTGAATAGAAGCCCTATGTCTAGCACTCTTTATCACATTTAAACAACCCCTGCTCATTTTAGGAATTGCTATTTTTATTCTCATCATATAAACTAACTTCACCTAGGATTGATTAGTAGATTTTATTTAATTGGTTCCCTAACTCCTCGTGATTCGATCCCTAAGTACTACAGTTGTACCTCTTATTTGAGAGAGTAAGCTCTACTGGGTAATTTGAGCACTATCAAATTTGGCGCCGTTGCCGGGGAGCTTTGATCGCCATTACATTTAATCTTATTAATCTTAGGTTTTTCTTTTTACCCCCTTTCTGATTAAAAATTTTCTTGTCTTTTCAGGTACATGCCAAGCAGTACCAGAAGCAACAGGGGAAATCAACTATTATTCTCAGAAGATCCTGCACACTTGGAACGCTCAATCCGCAAAGACCTACGCTCCGCATCGATCGACAGAACCGCATTACCGTCGACTGATACTCACGTTCAACAGTCGACCGACACTCAGACAGCACCGTCGACCGATACCGTTCGCCGATCCACATTGTTCGACACTACTAACCGTACATCAATCGACACTATTCCGTGAAGCATGGTCGCGATTGTTATTCTCACGCAGGGCGAGAATGGAAACCTGTATGACCAAGATGGTCATCTGCGTAATGCAACAGGTCAGAAGCTAGATGCACAGGGAAACATAATCCCTGAGCCTGAAGCTGAGGCTACAGGAGAAGCTCAAACACGATCGTTGGCAGACTATAACCGTCCAGACGAGTACTACACCAACAGATCAGCTATTCGACTTCCAGAGATTCAGAAGCCGAACTTCGAGCTCAAGCCTCAGTACTACTCTCTCGTGTCTCAGATACCTTATTCTGGGCTATCACACGAGCATCCTATGGACCATCTGGAGAGGTTTGAGGATCTTATCGCTGATATTCGTATGGATGGAGTCTCTGAGGACTACCTACTCTGCAAGCTCTTCAAATACTCACTGATTGGAGAAGCTTCACACTGGCTCATGCAGCTACCTACAGGATCACTGACATCCTGGACCGACATCAAAAACGCCTTCCTGCGTAATTTCTTTGATGAGGCACGCGCTGAAGACTTAAGGAGCAAAATCGCCACATTCGCGCAAAAGCCTAGTGAAACTTTTAAAAACGCGTGGATCATATTTAAGTTCTTCCAGTGAGACTGTCCATACCATGGATTCAATGAAGTGCAGCTGCTAAGCACTTTCTATACAGAGGTATCGCCTTGAGGTATCAGATGGGTCTTGATACTGCTAGTGAGGGGAACTTCAACACTAGGAATCCAATAGAGGCTGTGGGACTTATTGAGAACCTAGCCAACAGCAGCAGCACCAAAAACACTTACTCTGACAAAAAGAAATCGGTTGCAGCCATCGGGGAAGACCAGATGAATGAAGTCAGAGCCAAGATAGATGCTTTACACGCATTTCTGGGGCAGCCAGTCTGCTCAGCTGAAGAAGGAGAGGCTAGAGAAGATGATACAGAGGAAGATGTGAACTACATTGGAGGTACCGGATTTCAGAGATATGGAAACCAGAGTGGAAACATAAACTTTTTTTGCAGTGGTCAGAAGAGTAACTACAACCAGAGTTTACAGTATTAGAAACCCTTCACCAACACAAGGAACTACGGCAATTCAGCTTACCAAAACCCACCACCACCCACCCAGGAGAGTAAGTTTGATGCCATGATTGATAAAGTTTTGGAAGGTCAGCAGAAGCTTACAGTAGACTTCAATGGGAAGATTGACTCTATCTTCAACAATCTGACCACAAGGATAGACACCATTTGCACTCATGTTAAGAAACTTGAGACACAGATTGTCCAGACTGAAGACTCTATCAGGAGAATTGGAACTTCTAAGGAAGTAGGAGAAGAAAATAGGAAACACCACGTGAATGCCATTATAGATGATGACTTTTGGCAAGTGGTGAAACAGGAGAAGCTATAAGAAGGAGACTTTGAAGTGGAAAGTTCACTAAGTTTCGGTGGATCACAATGGTGTCGATCGACACCAACTAGTCCACATCGATCGACACCAACGATGTCACTTCCGGATACGACTGCAGATTGCAACGCGGTTAGGATATTGACACATGCTGAATTCACGGCTTCGCATCCTCACCCACCCACCCCCACTTACGAAGATATCAACCGACGAGACGAGCCACTCATCGATCGATACAAAGATGAGACATGTATAGATCGACCCTTTTCTCCACCTATCGATCGACACGCACCTCTCACATACCGAGTGCAACTACCATCGATAGACAGCAACCGAATCAATGCACTCAGACCCACGCCGAAACCACAAGCTAACCCTACAGAGATCACTGGTAACCTTTCAGACACTACACCTACATCAGAGGGAACTGAAGGAAGAAGGTTAAGGAGTAAGAAGGAGAAGATTCCTAAGAACCTTAAGAGGGAAGCTAATGAAAAGGAGATTGATGGTTTCACTAGGAGAGTTATCAGAATCCCACCAGAGAAACCTTTTGAGGAGGTTTCACAAGCAGATTGTGGATGTTCTTCAGAGAAACAAGGGAGACTGAAAATGACATTAGAAGAAGGTTTGACAATGTCAGAGAAGATATGAGGAAAATGATTACTTTGAAGAAGAAGAGTGATCCTGGGAAGTTTGCAATACCCTGTGTGGTACAAGGGATTGAATTTCCTCACGCCCTATGTGACACTGGTTCATCAGTCAGCATCTTACCAAAGGTCATGGCAGACCATCTGGGCCTGCAAGTAGAGCCTTCACCAGAGATCTTTACATTCGTGGATTACACTCAGAAAAACTCTGGAGGCTTCATCAGAGACCTGAAAGTACATATTGGTAATTATATCGTCCCTGTGGATTTTCATGTCTTAGACATCAAGCTAAATTGGAACTCTTCCCTCTTACTTGGAAGAGCATTTATGGCTACAGTAGGAGCCATATGTGACATGAACACCAACAGGATGTGCTTGACTCTAATAGATTCAGACATCCACTACGACCCTGTCAAGCTTGGCAAACCACCAGCCAAATCAGTGGTAAAAGAAGATGATCCTTGTATCATTGCAGTTTGTCATTGTGAAGTCGAGTACGAGACAGAGTACTCGGGATCGATCGACAGCAGCTTAACTTCATCGATCGACACCCGCAAGTCAGAGGAGATCGACAACAAACATAGATCATTGATCGACAGAGACCCACCAGATGATGAACTCGATCTACCAGATCATTGCTACCCGAATTTTGCCATCCCACCCAGCCGAAAGGAAGATGATTACTCAGTAAGGAGTTGGGCAGATAGCGGATTTCATGAGAGTTTTCAGTAGACATAGCCACCTCTTCCCACAGTGAAGAACATGATACAGACTACTGGGAAGAGAGAGCTTGGGAGAATTACTTGGAGAATGAAAGATTTGCAAATCGATTCCCACAATCGATCGACATTAAGCACCCACCATCGATCGATTATCTACTTCATCCAGCAAAACGACATCGTCCATCGATCGACATCGCCAGTATCACATCGATCGATATTAACCCGGACGGCTTAAAGGAAAAAATCGGAATTTCACCGATTAGGACAACACATGGGTATAAAAGGTTGACAACTCAAGCCACGAAAATTCAAAAATCTTCACCTTCTACCCAGCAGCTTCCAGCATTCAGAAACGTATCAATGGAGGACCGCAACACCATGAACAATCGATCCAACCGTGCAGCTAGACGTGCACCATCGATCGCCACCACCACATCACCATCGATTGACGCCTTCAACAGAGCTCAATCTCGATTTCATGACCCTTATGATATCAGGAACGTTTCACTAACACCTGATGAATTTGGAATTTTCAGGGACACATATGGCTATGCAAGAGCAATGGATGGAAGAGTTTTGCACATAACCAGAGAAGACATAGCAGACATCCTCCAAGTAGCTAATGGACCAAAAAACCTGTTCACACAGCAACGTGGCCATCCAGACATCCTAGCTCACGTCAAGGACAACCACCACGTCAACACAAGGGAGGATACAGTTCCTCAACACTTCGGTCAACCCAGGAGTTCACCATCGATCGACATCGTTTCATCACCATCGATCGACGGCGGATATCCCGGATCAATCGACAGACCAAGAGTCAGATCGCCCGACAGACGATTGGAGTTTGGACGACGTGCCTTCCATACTGATGGATCCAGGAGATTCAAATGGGAAGCAAAGGATGAATATGGTGTCTACAGAGATGAGGTTGGCTATGCTAGAGGAGTTGATAGTGAAATCATTCATGTTACCAAGGAGCAAGTAAAGAGAATTCTGGATAGAGCATCTCGTTTTTACAGAGGTTGCTTACGCCTTCCAGTACACACACGCCCTTACCATGCATACATACCACCACCAGTACCCTACAGTAGAGAGGAGATAGATGATATGGTGACTGATGTATGGAGAGCTCAGTCACACCTTGAGGCAAACATGCATACATTGGTGGAAGACACTTTCCAGCCTTTGGATGACAGTTACAAGGACTTCCAGAATGATATTGCTGAGATAAGAGTGGAGCTTGGAAACATATTAACCATGATTGAGAAGGAAGCTACGCCACCAGTATCGACCGACAGAGTACCTGCATCATCGATCGACATCGGCAAGACTACATCCAAGGACCGACCAGAATGTTCATCACCTAAGAGAGATGAATGGGATATTGCTTATATCAATACACGGATTGGAGACGTCTACAACCATCTCAACAACAATGTCGAATGGTTAAGCAAGAGGATCGATCTTCTACATAAAGAGCTAGCATCAATTCGCAAGAAAGACAAGACTCAGAATGCTACTTTTCCATCGATCGACACACAATCTTCACCGTCGATCGACACAAGGTTCGCAGAACTGGAAGATAGGATGAAAGCATACGTGAAGAAGCATGAAAATTTCAGTTCACCTATCCTGCGATACCAGGACACGCTGTCACAGCAGCTGAACGAGCTACAACAAGACATGAGCATAGTTCAAGATCATCTTGGTCTTCGTGACAGAAACGCAACATCGATCGACAGGCCTAGACCAATATCGATCGATATCGAGCCACCACCAGCGAGAAGAGCATGCACTACAGCAGAAGTTGATGAAATCAAACATGAGCTGTACGAGGCTATGGATGCTATCGAGAGGAGACTCAACGGGACCTGTGATACCATTGACTACACTGTTAACAAACTAGTAAACAGCCTATGTAGAACTACTCGCCAAATGAAGGGCAATATATGTGCTCTGCAGTACCAAGGACAATGCTCACAATCGATCGACACAGTAGATTCTGAGTCGGCCGACAGAACTCTCAGCGAAACGACCGATGCGCATCTAGTAGCATCGATCAACACCGAGTCCTTAGCAGACCGAGATCAGTTTATTCATGACATGATCGATGCATTACAGAGTGAGCTGAAGGAGTTATCCGTATATACCTAGCAGACCATCGACAGGAAGGTTGGCAACATCGAATACATTGACAATTCTGTGAGGAAGCTTCAAGATACAGTCCTCAAGATAGATAAGAAACAACTACGAGCAGATGATGCCACAAGAAGCTTCGCTGCCACATGGTTCAACAGTAGGAGACACAAGATTGATGATTGCTGTCCAGTAATCAGCAGTTTCTGCACCCCATGAGTCACTCACCTACCACAGTCAAGCTAAATGACTATAACAAAGAGCTGAGTGGGAGGCAACCCACTATTAGGTTTTCTTTTATTTTTCTTTATTTTATTTATTTTTCATTTTTGCTTTTATTTTTCGGATTTATTTTGCAGTTTTTATAAGATCCGAGTAGAATGATGATTCCGTCGAACGACACGTACCATTCATATCGCTCGACACCACACGACCATTACTAACGATCGACGTACACCACTACGAATCGATCGACACCTTGTCGACCAGGTTTAATCATTCTCACTTGTTATATTTATTAATTATGATTTATTTTCTTTACCTCACCACCGGCTGTGTTACACTGGGACAGTGTACTTTAAGTCTGGGGGAGTTTACTAATATGTGTTTTTATTTTGGTTTTTATTCAAATTGTTTTTCAAAATTATTTTTTCGCATAAGTATTAAATATGAAAATTGATATAGATTTATATTTGATTGTCTGACCACTCTTTAGCACCATTCTAAATTACTGATTGCAGATAGTACTAAAGATGCTAAAGTGGATCAACCTGTCATCTATATTCACTAGCTAAGATTGTTTGAACGAACCAAAGCTGACCTCCAACACTAATACTGACTTATTTGCTTGTCTTGGGGCTTGGAAATCACTGGATCGGAATCCTCTTACAAGTCTGGAAGGTAAAGATCTGTGTGTTTCTGGTTCCCTTCCTTCTCTCTCTTCAGCGTCTCAAGATCTAAGTTTATGTTATAAAAGATTGAAATTATTTCTTGAGAGGCAGAGGGGTAGGAGTGTCTCATGCGACCCCAGTATTCTAAATCTCAAGGATGATCACACATTGTGGAAACGAGGGATAGGTAAATTACCAAAGACCCCATTATTCGCTACACTTTGTCAAAAATGTATGAGTTACAATGCAAATGTCAATGAGATGGACTAGATGACCTATGTGGCATCGAAACCTGTTGAAATTGAAACTAATAAGAGATTCAGAGAAGAGAGATGAGGGGAGAAATGGATCAGAGAAGACTACCCGTGTGTTCAGATACTTGTTTGAGTTGAATCCATGTGTCTTTTGATCGATACTCCCAAGGTAAAGCCTGCACTTTTATTTTATGTTAAGAAATGAGGTTAGTAGAGGGGAATGTCAGATGAGATTTGCTAAGTTGTTGACTAGATGAGTTTGGTTGCTAAGCTATGATAAGGCATAATGAACTTCTGTGATTAGGATGTTTAGACATGAATTGCAAACCCATAGAGTGATGACTTCAATATTTTGAATCTTTGAGTTCCTGCTGTTTTCAAACCTTTTCCAAAGACTACTGTTTTTGCTTGAGGACAAGCAAATGAGTAAGTCTGGTATACTAGTATTTTATTATATATTTAATCTGTTTTCTAGCCTGTTAGGTATGTTTTCAGGTTCAGGAGCATTTGTGAGAAAGTGATGTTTTTGGAGCATTTTGGAGTGCAAGAGATGATACACCCGAGTTGACCATTCAAGACCAAGTCGGAAGTCAACATTACGATAAGAATCGATCGATACTCATCCTGAGTTGTCGATCGATGTAGCTGAGAAGATCTGCGTACTAGAAGATTATAATCGAACGATACACATCATGTGTTGTCGATCGATATCGAGGACGAAATGGTTTAGCCGACTACTTCACCAAGACTTCACCAAATTACGAGATTGCCCCTGACGAGTTTTTAACCTAATGGAAATGCTTAAATATTCCTGCTAAGTGTCTTTTGACGGCAACCTTCGAAAGAAGCAAGCTTTGAACAACTCAGAGAAAAGCAGAGAGTGTGAGAGAGAGACTAGAGTTTTATTTAATTTTTGAGAGATTGGAGAGATTTCTCATCTCCTTTTGTATTTCTACTTATTTCTATCTATGCAATTTTTTCATCTATCCATTGTCTTGAATTGCTTAGCTATGTTTGAGTAGTCTACTTGTTAGATCTAGGATTTAAATAGGTTTGTGGAATTAGCCCCAAACTATAATTGCAAAGTTGTGGTACTCATCAAATGGATTGCACACTATGCTTGTTCTAGATTAGCTAACTAGAACATAGATCACTAGGATCTTTGATTATCTTGAATTATCCATTTGAGCTAGCTTGTCTCCCCTTGAGAAGAGCGACAGCTCCTCCTTGAGACCTAGTGTTCATTATCGGCTTGCGCCTAGGCATATCTAGAAGCCGTCGATCGATATCCCGACAGGTGAATCGATCGCCGAGCGAAAGGTGTATCGATCGATATCTCGAAAGGATGTCGATCGACTCTTTTTCTGTGTCAACATACGACAGTTGAGGCCAGAGATCTAGATAATTTAACCAGTGATACATCACTAGAGTTAAGCAACTGAGATCTATAGTATCATGCAAGCAACTTGTTAAAGCATTTATAGAAATTATAATCTCCATTCCTGAATAGAAGCCCTATGTCTAGCACTCTTTATCACATTAAAACAACTCATCATATTGTTAGTTAGAGCGACTACCTTGCTCATTTTAGGAATTGCTATTTTTATTTCCATCATATAAACCAACTTCACCTAGGATTGATTAGTAGATTTTATTTAATTGGTTCCCTAGCTCCTCGTGATTCGATCCCTAAGTACTACAGCTGTACCTCTTATTTGAGAGAGTAAGCTCTACTGGGTAATTTGAGCACTATCACTTAAGTCTCAGGTTCGTTGCAGTTTGGACGTGTATGACCATGTTGTTTGCAGTTTGACACTACAAAAAAACGTGGCCTTAACGACCAACATTAACGACCACAAAAACGTAGTCGTAATTTTGGATCTATGTTACGACCCATTTACGACCAAAGCAGAATTGGTCGTAAATTGGTAGTAAACTTGCAACTAATACATGTAGTCGTAAATTAGTTGTAATTTTACATCTAGTTTACGACTACGGTCCCTGCTAGTCGTAAAATAGTTGTAAATTTACGACTTATTAACAACCAATTATTTACATCCAATTAACGACTAAATTACGAGGACATTAGTAGCACTTTGGTAGTTAATTTATCATTACACGTAAAAACGTTGTAAGATCGTCACCTACCAAAATCGAAATTTCTCTATAAATATGACCTTCTCCCTCATTATTAAGATGCACCAAAAAAACGAAAAGAGCAAACAAAAACGAAAAGAATATAAAAAATGTCTGGAAATATTTATGAGGTTCGGAGTTGGATGTATGCGCATAAAGATTCAAGCGGAAGAGTAACAGACGAATTTCTCAGCGGAGCAGAGATATTCATGTACCAGGCCAGACAGACGCCTCTGACAAAGGAAACGGCTAAAATGTTCTGTCCTTGTCGTAAATGCAACAATACAAAGTTTGCTGCTAGTGATACCGTTTGGAAACATATAGTAAATAGAGGATTTACTCCACATTACTATATTTGGTTTAACCACGGAGAAGGTGATAGTAGGAATGAAGCTAGTAGTAGTAATCAGGTTGAAAATGTTCGTAATAGAGTTGAACCACATTTGCCTTCTGAAAGTGTCATTCAAGAAGATCATATGGTAGATCATGATAGAATGCATGATATGGTTACCGATGCATTTCGTGAAACTACATCAGTAATAGAGGAGGTCGAAAATGTAGAGGGGCCTAACTTGGATGCAAAAAGATTTTATGAAATGCTAGCAGCAGCTAATGAGCCAATTTATGAAGGTTGTAGAGAAGGTCTTTCTAAATTATCATTGGCAGCTAGGATGATGAATATCAAAACTGATCATAACTTACCTGAAGTTTGTATGGATGCATGGGCTGAGTTGTTTAAAGAGTATTTGCCTGAAGAGAATTTGTGTGATGTATCTTATTATGAGATTCAGAAACTTGTTCATAGTCTTGGTTTACCTTCGGAGATGATTGATGTTTGTATAGACAACTGTATGATATACTGGGAAAAGACGCAGAATTGTTAGAGTGTAAATTTTGCAAGAAGCCACGATATAAACCGCAAGGACGTGGACGGAATAGAGTGCCGTACCAGCGGATGTGGTACTTACCTATTAAGGATAGACTGAAGAGATTATATCAATCTGCGAAGACGGCAGCATCGATGAGATGGCATGCAGAACATGATCAGAAGGAAGGAGAGATCAATCATCCCTCTGATGCAAAAGCTTGGAAGCACTTGAATTCGGTGTACCCTGATTTTGCAAGCAACCCCCGCAACGTTTATCTTGGCTCTGCACAGATGGCTTTAGTCCATTTGGAATGTCTGGAAGACAATACTCCCTTTGGCCAGTCTTCTTGACGCCATACAACCTTCCACCAGAGATGTGTATGGAAAAAGAATTGCTTTTCATGAGTATATTGATACCTGGACCAAAACATCCTAAGAGGTCCCTTGATGTTTTTCTACAACCTTTGATAGAAGAATTGAAGGAATTGTGGTCAACAGGCGTGCAAACATATGATGTTCGACGAAAACAAATTTACAATGCGAGCAGTTCTATTGTGGACTATTAGTGACTTTCCTGCATATGGGATGTTGTCGGGTTGGACGAGTCATGGAAGACTATCTTGTCCATATTGTATGGGAAGCACAGACGCATTTCAGTTGAAGAATGGTAGGAAGACGTCTTGGTTTGATTGCCATCGAAGATTTCTTCCCATTAACCATCCATACCGAAGGAACAAGAAATTGTTTCGGTCAAAAAGGGTTGTACGGGACACCGCTCCACCATATTTATATGGAGAGGAAATCGAGAAGGATATTGATTACTATGGTGGATGCAGCACAGTCATCAAAGGCGGTAATTGGCATACTCCTGCAAATATGCTTGATGGTTACGGGACTCAGCATAATTGGCACAAGAAGAGTATATTTTGGGAACTTCCATATTGGAAAGATCTACTTCTGCGCCACAATCTTGACGTGATGCATATAGAGAAGAACTTCTTTGACAACATCATCAATACATTGTTGAATGTCCCCGGCAAGACTAAAGATAACAAGAACTCAAGGTTGGATTTGCCTGCATTATGTTCTCGGATTGAGCTGCATATTAGAAACGATGGGAGAATTCTAGTTCCCATTTTCAGATTGTCAGCAGAAGCAAAAGCAGCGTTGTTCAAGTGAGTGTCATCAGATGTGAAGTTTTCTGATGGATATGTTTCAAATCTATCAATATGTGTTGATCATCAGGGACAGAAGTTTTCATGGATGAAGAGTCATGACTGTCATTTTTATGCAACGACTTCTACCATTTGCATTTGCGGAGTTGCTTCCAAAAAATGTTCACGAAGCATTTGCAGGTAACAAATTATTAAAGTTATTAGTTCTTCTTTTTGGAAAAAAACTTATAATTGTAAATTATTTGTAGGCATCAGAGCTTTTTCAGAGATCTCAGTGCACGCACCTTAACTGTAGATGTCATGAGACAACTTGATGAGAATATCCGGATCTTGATGTGCAATTTGGAGAAAATTTTTCCTCCGTCCTTTTTTGACGTCATGGAACATCTGGTTATCCATCTTCCGTATGAGGCACTACTTTGTGGACCTGTTCATAATGGATGGATGTATCCTTACGAGCGAGCTATGAAATATTTGAAAGGGAAAGCAAAAAATCTGGCAAGGGTGGAAGGTTCAATAGTTGCTGGGAGTTTGAATGAGGAAACATCTCACTTTACGTCCTACTACTTTGGGTCACAAGTCCGGACACGGAAAAGGACTACGAGCAGATATGATGATGATGGTGTTATACCGACATATTTTGGTGAAGATGTTCCAGACATTTTCTGTCAGATTGGACGGCTAGGTGGAAAACTGAAAGAAGTTTGGTGGTCGAGTTCAGAAGACGCTCATAGTGCCCACACATATATACTCCTTAACTGCGAGGAGATTGAGTTATTTGAAAGGTAATTAAAATTATTTGCTTCTAAATTTTATCACACATATATACACTTTAATGATCATTTTGTTTTAAAACAGCGATTTGTTGTCCAAGTCGAAGAGGCTATACCAGGAGTATCAAACAATGATCTCAACAAAAGGAAAGACCAACACTTTGTGAAATGGTTAAAAACGCAGGTATACATATCACACTATATATAATTAACAAAGTTATATATATATTCAGTGAAGTTGTATATATGTTGATGTTCTAGGTTCAGTATGATGATCAATTTTATCCTCAGTGGTTTCACGAATTGATACAAGGTCCGGTCGGTAAGGTCACCACAGCACCAATGTATTTCACACGAGGATACACTTTCACACTTACGAATATGGAAGTCGGCGAGCAACAATGAATTATGGAGTTTGTGTAAAAGGTGAAACAGATTTCTATGGAATCATACAAGAGATCATCGAAGTGGAGTTTCCCGGCGTAATAAAGCTTAAATGCGTTCTTTTCAAATGTGACTGGTTTGACCCCACAGTCAACAGAGGTGTTCCGTATAGCAAGTTTGGTGTTGTTGATGTAAATGCTACACGGAGGTACAACAAATTTGAACCTTACATATTGCCTTCTCAAGCAGACCAAGTTGTGTTTGTTCCATACCCGAGGATCAGACAATCTGGAATATCTTGGTTAGCCGCTATGAAAGTTACACCTCGGGGCCGAGTATTGAGTACTGATGAACAACCGCCTTTACAAGAAGATGCCGTGAATGAAGTAGAAGTACCCGAACAAGCGGAAGATGTTATCTTACTCATTGATCCGCATAATCCGGGATATGAAGAACTTCCAGAAGATACAATGGACGAAGCCAACGAAAATGAATTTGAAGAAAATGATGAAGTGGATGATGTTTCTGATGACGAGTGATAATGTTTCATCATGTTCGAACATTTGTGTTTTACTATAATTAAACTTTTGGTATTGCATTTCAAAATAATATATAACTTATCATAATGTTTGTGCTCAATTATAGAATTTTGTTTCAAAAATAAAACATTGTATTTGGGTATGAAAGTATATAAAACTTATGATATTTGGGATATGAGTTTTGGGTTTGGGGTTTGGGTTTCGAGTTTAGGGGTTTGGGGTTTCGAGTTTAGGTATCAAAATTTGATAAACCTCTTCAAATTTTCGTATTGTCATGTTAGTCACTAATGGTCGTAAATGGTTTAGTCCCTCATTGGTCGTAAATTAACAACCATTTTACGACCACTAGTCCCTCATTGGTCGTAAATTAACAACCACTTTACGACCAAACTTTGATTAGTCGTAAATGGGTCGTACATGTACGACTACTGTACGACCATTCGTCTCTATTTGGTCGTACATGTACGACCCATTTACGACCATCGCTAAAATCCTATATATACCCATCGCCTCGCCATTTGTTGCACACTCACATCTCACTTCCCTCTCCCTTACAACCAATCGACTTCTCTCTAGGAATTTTTTTTTAGTTCTAGGTGGTTAGTTAGGTGATTAGATTAGGTTTGGAATTAGTTTAGGTTTGGAATTAGTTTAGGATGTAATTAGTTTATGATGAAATTAGATTATTTGTTTTAGATTATTTTTAATTAATTATTTGAATTGTTTATAACCATCTATTTTTTTTTCAGATTGACGATATTGTTATGGCTGGCGGTAGAAAGAGACTTAGAAACCGTGGCGGAGGGACCTCATACGGGAATACTTTTCTCGGTCAGACGTTGGATCCATCAGCTTCTACTTCCCACTCTTCAGACTATGTCCCCGAGAGCCAAACTCCCAGCGTGCCTTATGTGCGTCCGCAGGCGTACGATCCTGCTGCAGTCGTACCTCCATACTATCCGCAGTATGATGCCTCGTACTTTCCGTATGAGGAGCCTGAGCGTGATCAGCAGCCGCAGCAGCAGTCTCAGGATCAGCAGCCGCAGCAGCCTCCACAATAGTCTCAACAGCAGCCTCCACAGCCTGCTCCACAGCCTGCTCCACACCCAGCCCCACAGGCTGGTGCATACCAGATTCCAGAGCAGGTTCCTATAGCTCCCGGTCTTCATCCAGATTTGTTGGTGCCACCGAATGCACCATATGCAAGATATTCCGTGGAAGACATTCTCCAGATGCCGGGACGAGAAGGTTTACCAATCCTCGATCCAGATCTACGACCCGACACGACTTGGTAATTATTTTTAAATTAATTAGATTAAATTTTTTATTTATATATAACAATTAATTATATATATTATTTCAAATTTTGTAGGTTTAAAGCGACCAATAAAGTGGGAAAGAGCGTTGGGAATCTCATCAGATCAAACTTCCGGCACGCGCATCCGAACTGGACTCTTACACCGGACCATGTTCGCATTACTTGGTTCAAGGTCTTCGCGGTTAGTTTTAAATTTAATTATTTTTATTTTAGATTTAAATAACAATAATTTGGTTAATTAATATATTTTCATGATTTTTTTGTAGCAAAAATAGAATTGGCCTCTTGGGATCAATGAGACGGTCAAGGCAGAGTTCTACAAAAAGGCGGGGGCTCGCCTCAAGAACATTGTTGGCGACTGGAAGGAAAAGTGGACTCATTACGGGGATGACTCCAAACAAAGCTACCTCAGCGAGGACGTTTGGACTAACTTGAAGGCTTATTGGAATTTGCATGAGTCAGTCCAAAGGTCTCTCACTTGCTCTGCGGCCCGGATGACCCGAGATGCTGAGGGTAATCTGCCAATACCTCATACTTCCGAACAGATTCCACACGCCCAAAGGGCCCTGGAAATTGTAAGTTTTTGATATTTCTTATTTTTTATGACATATATGTTAATTAAGTATTTATTAGATGCTAGTTTAATTCATTTTTTTAATATAGGCTGCCGCAGAAGGAGCACCACCGACTCTGGCCCGACTTTACAAGTTGACCCACCAGCATGCCGATTGAACTTTCTCTCATCCTCGAGCAGAGCAGCTCTGCAATGATGTAGATGCTCGGATTCAAGAGGTTCAGACTCAGCTGACGCAAGAAAATCCGGATGGTGCACCGGTCGAGCTTTCTCCCATCGAACAAGACAAAATTTTGAGCAGGTAAAATATTCGATATTCGATATTTTTAATTTATGTTTACATATTTTTTACATATGTACTAATTAATATCTATTTATAAATTGAAGGTTGCTCCGAAGAAAAGGGGACGTATACCAGGAATCGGGAGTGTGAACGATGTTCTGAGGGCGAGAGTTGAACACGCTGCTAGACGGGAAGCAGATTCCTCGTTCCGGAGGGACTTGGAAACTGCGAACCGAACCATAGCCGACCACAACGACAAATTTAAGGCTATGGCTAACATCTTCGATATGCTGTTAGGTTCAACCCCACACGTCGACCCGTCGGTTGCGTCAGCGTGGCAGAGCATGCGTTCGAGCTTTGCCGGTCCCGACCCTACTCCGGAACAGCAGGCAAATTTGGAACGGGAAGCGGATGAGAGGACTGCTGAAATCTTCGATGATATAAACCTTAATGTTTAGTTTTTTCGGTTTTAATTATTTTGTATTTTGAATATTTTAATTTTATGAATGTTATATATTATATTTTATGGAATTTATCAAATTCGTATTTTTTTTAATTTTATGAATTTTAATTATTTAATATTTTTATTTTATTTAAAGAATTTCGTAATTAATATTGGGCGTTGTAAATTGGTCTTAAAGTAACAACTAAGGTACATCTATCCGAGATGCAAGGTAGTCGTTAAATTACGACCAATGTACATCATCATCGATGTACTTTAGTCGTAAATGTATGACTCATTTACATCTAATATACGAATACGATTTCCGACTCATTTACGACCAATAGTTTACATCTAATATACGACTACTTTTTCTGACTCATTTACGACCAATAGTTTACATCTGTTTTACGACCAAAACGGGTAGTCGTAAATGTACGACTGATTTACGACCAATCATCCGAGTCGTACATTTACGACTCATTTACGACCAATCTTGTTAGTCGTACATTTACGACCAATGTACGACCAATTGGTGATTACGACCAGTGATTAACGACCAATCGCAATTGGTCGTAATTTGGTCGTAAATCACCATTAACGACCAATTTACTACCAATTCTGTAGTCGTTCAAGGCATGTTTTCTTGTAGTGAAATATGTTAAATATGAAAATAAAAATATATTAAAATGATATTTTCTGATCTTTTTTATAGTGGTTAGTGACTGTAGTGCATTACTTTGTTTGAAGTTGTTTAGTTCAAAGTGTAATAGTATAAGTGGTTGTTACTAATCGATTTAATAAAATTAGAATAAAAAGCCGATAGTCATAACAAAATTAATTTAGTTGGAATTTAAACATAAAACAAAGTTGATGTTTATATAGAGAACCTTCTTATATTATTAATTATTAAAATAACTATATATGAACTATAAAACTTTTACTAATATATTTAGTTCAAATAATAGAAAGATGGAATACATTTCAAATTTTATAAATTTTATAAAAAATAAGGGTGAAGTGTCAATTTTTGGTAAAATAATTGGTGAGTATCTAATATTTTTTTTTTAAATTACCATGTTGACTTTTAAAATATAG
>NW_026617357.1:0-17724 GCF_000801105.2 Raphanus sativus | reverse complement strand
GGTATTAAACTGGGTAGTGAAAAAGTTTGGGTATTAAAAAGCTTAACAAAATTTAGTTCGGGTATTTTTATGGAATTTTCCCTTCTTATAACATCTCTTCCCCAAATTAATCTTATTAAAAAAAAGTGACTTGCAAGTTGGAGTTTGGTTCGTGAAGGCTGTTAAATAACAGCCATAGCTTTATAGTTTTTTCTTCGAACGAGCCCAAACATAATATCAGAGAATTTCCATTATTGCACCTTTTATTTTAAATTTCTTATAATTTCCTCCACACGTCTTCTTGTCTGACTACCACTTTTTATTTTGTGTTTTTGTTCTTGTTTGTGTGTAGTCTTCTTGAACCTCGCTCTGTCACTGTTATAAATATCATAACTCCGACATCTCTTCTGTTCAAATTCTCCTCGAAACTCCCCCTAAGATAAGAATATATATCAAATCTTTGTCTCATCGGAGAAGATGAAAACAAGACGCGGGAAGCGCCCTGAAGTACGATGTCTTGCTTGCTTGCTTGCTCTTCTCTGTTTTCATATATTTATTTATTGTTTATTCATAAAATTTCTGTTTTTTTGTTTGTTTGACGTAAAGCAGAGGTTTTGGCCTTCGATTGTTATGAATAAATGGCTGAACATAAAGCCCAAGGTCTACGACTTTAGCGAAGACGAAGTAGATACAGAGAATGAGAGCGAAGATGACGGTAAGTATTTTACTATATTAACAAGAATCGTCCTCTCTTTCAAGTTTGGTCAAACTTTATCTATAGTTTTATCTTTATTAATATAATAATTTTATGGGTCCCTTTACCAGTATGTTCAGTCAAAAACGTATCTAATAGCTGCTGCGTAGCTGATGAAGATAGCCATGCCGGCCTCCGAGGAAGGGAAGCTGATCACGGCAACAAAATTTCAGGTAAAGATTCTGATTTTCTGTTAAAATAAATCTATATTTTCAAGTAATTGAATAAAATTTCAGGTAAAGATTCTGATTTTCTGTTAAAATAAATCTATATTTTCAAGTAATTGAATAGTAAATTCTGATATAAATACAGAGGAGTTATAATATCTTTCTGGATTCATTTATATTTTTCAGACGGTGGTGTGAGGGGTTACCAGAGAAAACACCGGCGAGGCAAATCGGAGACTTTGAGAGTCCAATACATAAACACTAAGGACATCAGGTAAGGGTATTTCTGGAATTTTTATCTTTTCTCTGGTGAAAATATCTCCTTTAACGTTTTTGTATTCGTTGAAAATGACTTATAGAGTGACGGTGGCTACATGGAACGTCGCCGGAAAACGTCCCTCCGATGATCTTGATATTGACGATTGGCTTTCTACTGACAACCCATCAGATATCTACATCATTGGGTAAGTAAAAAAAGTAACACTAAAACTTAATAATACTATTTTGCTCAAAAAAAAAAACTTAATAATACTATTTTATCAAATTATAGCTTTATTAATTTAAAGACACTTTTAATATTTAAAAGAAAATATATTTACTTTTACAATCGTATATATAATATTTACTTATAAGGTTATAAATTTGACCGTTAATTAAGCAAAATAATTATACAAAATAATAAAATATTTTAAAACAAGTAGATATATTTTGTTCTGAAGAAAACGAATAATATAATGTTTTATTTATGTATACATTTATGTTTTATTATTAATAAACAAATAATTACTAATTATGATACTATCATGACCATATTTATATAGTACCATATATGTTCCTCTGTTATGATGAATCTATATTCCACGGTGTTGATGTAAAATCTTGTGACAGGTTTCAAGAAGTGGTACCCTTAAACGCCGGAAACGTCTTCGGAGCAGAAGACCGAGGTCCGATTCCAAAATGGGAATCGATAATCCGTAGAACACTGAACAAACCCCAAAAAGAATCAGTCTACGATCAATCACCAAACAACAACAACAACGTTCTCCATAGGTCTCACAGCGCACCGTCGTCTCCCGTCTTAGCACAACAAGCAAGCTCCATTCTCGCTGATGTGATGGTCGAGAATCTTGCTGCTGGCCACTCGTTAGACCTAGCTACTGATGAGTTCATCGACGCTGCAACTGCTTTACCGAGTCTTGAACCTGTAGGGAATCCTGACATGGACTGGCCTGAGCGAGCTTTAGACGAGAACCCTCAGATTGTTGGATCAGAGGGGAAGCTAAGGCGAGTGTTGAGCAGCAACGCTATGCTAGGGTTTAAGCTACCGGAGAATCCAACGGGAGTGAGTAGGTTTGCTTGTGCCGCAAGAGACTTGAAACGGTCACGGAGCTTTGAGACGCTAAAGCTGAGTTGGAATGATATCAAAGAAGAGAATGATAATACTTCCTCCTCCTCCTTGTCTGAAGCCGAAGAAGCTGCGAAAGCTATGTCTGATGATTCATTGGACGGTGAGTCATCTTCCGATGATAACGAGGAAGACCGAGACAAGATCGGAAATACTTACGGATTGCCGGAAGATTTAGTGGAAGAGTGTCGGAAGGTGAAAGATTGTCAAAAGTATGTGAGGATAGTGAGTAAGCAAATGGTTGGGATCTATGTATCGGTATGGATCCGGAGGCGGTTAAGAAGACACGTCAACAATCTGAAGGTTTCGCCGGTTGGAGTTGGCTTGATGGGCTACATGGGAAACAAGGTAATTAAAAAAATCAATAACCCTAGCTTCTTTCCCAAGTAATATCAATAAAAGTAAAAGATCCTTAACCCTAGCTTCTTTCCCAAGCAGGGATCAGTATCGATCAGCATGACGTTGTATCAATCAAGAATGTGTTTTGTGTGTTCGCACTTAACTTCCGGTCAAAAAGAAGGTGCTGAGCAGCGCCGGAATGCTGACGTGTATGAAATCATACGTCGTACTCGTTTCTCATCGGTTCTTGATACCGATCAACCGAGAACCATTCCATGTCACGAGTAAGTAATCAATCAAATATTGAAAAAACGCAAGAAACTTTAAAAATCTTTTTTTCTAAATGTTTTTGTTTTCCTTCAACAACAGTCAGGTATTCTGGTTTGGGGATCTGAACTACAGACTTAACATGTCAGACAGTGATGTAAGAAAGCTTGTCGCACAGAAACGATGGGATGAGCTCAAGAATAGTGATCAGGTTTGGTTTTGAATTGTTACCCGTATATGTATGTATACTAATTACTTTGTTAATAATATATATTAAAACTTTTAACTTAACAGTTGATAAGAGAATTCCGAAGAGGGCATGTCTTTGATGGATGGAGAGAAGGACCGATCAAATTCCCTCCTACATATAAATACGAATTTGATTCTGACCGTTACGCCGGAGAAAACTTGAAAGAAGGAGAGAAGAAGAGAGCTCCTGCATGGTACGTGACTAAAAATTGTACGTTATCAGAGTTCTGGAAATTCAGAAAAAGTGTGATAATTGTTGTGTGTGTTAACAGGTGCGATAGAATATTATGGCTGGGAAAAGGAATAAGACAAGAGTGTTACAAAAGATCGGAGATAAGGATGTCTGATCATCGGCCAGTGACTTCCATATTCACGGTTGGAGTTGAAGTTTTCGATCAACGGAAACTTCAAAGAGCTCTTCACGTTAATAACGCAGCTGCTTCTGCTGTTCATCCTGAACCTTCCTTCTTAGTCTAAGTGTCTCGATACCATGTTCATAATTAATTTTATTGCATGGAGGATTTGTTTTGAGTTTTGTCTTTTTTTCGCTATATAAAGCTAACTTTTATCTGTTTAACTGTTTCCATTCTATTTGATTTCCTTATGATGATCTACTGTTTCGTTTCTATTTTTTACATAAATTTGTATGAAAAATGCTTAAATTGATGACGTAACTCTGGAAACCATTTGACATATAATAATAACAATGATGTTACCAAGGACCGGTATATTTCAAATATTCAATATTGTCAAAAGCAACATTTAGTTATTTCACCACGTTACTCCACCGCGTCATCAAAGGGACGAGATGTAAATCTACAATGCAGCAAAGATGAAGATGCAGCAATGAGTTTATTTACTAAACCATCGTGAGCGTATAACTGATTTAGCTTTCTGGACCCAAGTCTAAAATAACAAAGCTTGGTGTGTGAGGCCTGCAAAATAGCCCGCCAACAAATATTCACATGAATCTCGTTAGAGGCCCAAATTATGCATGTTGACGTGTTGCTTTCAAGGGAGTACGGTTGTGTGTAGTACTATTGCACTAAGAACGAAGAAACAACAATTGCAAAATCTTTAAGCACATGAAACTTTTATTTATCTCTGAAAGATTTATATCAGAACCGGAATGTTAGCTTTACATATCTATAGGTAAATAACCAAAATGCCTCAGCATAGAGGAGACACTACTTCCAACTTCTAGCAAATTAACTAGAGAAGCAAACTACCTCTCTGGTTAGACAAAAAGGCTTATGTTTAAGTACATGCAAATTAAGTTATTTTGTTTCGCTTGAAATGTAATGTTTTTTTTTATTTGGCATTTTGCAGCTTTTGATTGGCGTTTAGACTTTCCTGTAAGGAAGTATGTCTTAGCGCTGTTGGTTGGTAGAATATAATCATTTAAAACTTTCATCATATGGTAAATAATCTTTTGATTGGATATACATGTTAAACAGAAACTCAAAAAGCTAATTTATTTCTGCATTGTTATCCAAAAATATATTCTTACTCTTTCTGTTGTGAATTCAGTTCTTATTCTTCCTTTCCCACTTCTCCTTATACATAGCACAAATGCCAAACTCACTCATAATCATTTTTTTCTTATCAACTTACGCTTCCGTAATTCCCATTGCTTGGAAGAATCTCATTTCTTTTGATGGGTTGTTTTCAGTCCAAAAGTGCCAATGAGATCACTTCTCCTGATCATCCATCAGCTCAGCACAATCCAGAATCTGGTTCGACTCTACTTTGCTTCTTAGTGGAAGTGTAGATTAGTTTGTCTTTTCCTAGTTCTGTCTTAACTCATGTGTGCGTGTGTTTTAATTATTGTGGGTGTTGGTGTAAGGCAGGAATGAGATGGAAAGTGTATACCTTTCTGAACTACACTCCAATAACTCCCTTAGGCATTTTTTTTTGATGATGAAACTGTTTTTGTGTTGCAGTAACTGAGGGCCAAGTGGATCATGAGGACCAAGTGGAGCAGGAGATTGATGTTCCATGTTTCCAACGCTTTGGATTACGTCAACTGTACGATGCAACAAATGCGTTTAGTGGCAAATGCATTGTCCCTGGAGGTGAGATGAAAGATCTCAATTTGGTGTACGGAGGAATGCTCGAAGACATTGGTCTCGTCGCCATCAAGCGACTCTCTAAACTGACTTGGCCTGATGCTCAGCAGTTTGTGGTAAGAATCTTACAAGGGCTAATTCAGAACTTTAGCTTTTTATTTTATGTTTCATTGATCATTAATGACTAGTCGAAGATTAAAACGGTTTCTTTAGTTGTAGAAAGGGAAAATAATACATTAGCTAATGTATTCTGAAACTTTAGGTTGCAAAGGCTACTTGTATCCCATGATTATGACTATACTTTATCGACCATATATAGTTTTTTAGATTCTCTTTTATTTGAAAAAAAAACAAAGATGCTTTGGAACTTTCTTCTGTCTGTATATCTTGTCTGAATTGTAATAGTTGATCTTGCGTTGACTAATGTTTTGACTTGTGGAACCAGGATCAGGCGACTGCTGTTGGAAAGCTTAGGTCCAAGAGATTGGCCAATCTGCTTGGTTATTGCGTTGAAGGAGGCGAGAGATTTTTGGTGGCTGAGTACATGCCCCATGGTACTCTCTCAAAGCATCTTTTTCACTGTAAGACGATTTTCCTCTAATCTTTTCTCTGACTACTTCCCCTTTCGATCTTCCCTTAGAGAATTGATGCTCTCTTTTGTTGTGTAGGGAAGAGACGGGAAATGCCTTGGGAAATGCGTGTTCGAGTTGCATATTATATCGCTCAAGCACTTGATTACTGCAACGTCCAAAACCAAAAGATATATCATGATTTATGTGCATCCAGAATCCTCTTTGATGAGGACGGTGATCCTCGTTTATCAACTTTTGGTCTCATCAAGAACAGCAGAGACGGAAGAAGCTATAGCACTAACTTGACTTACACTACGCCAGAGTTTTCAGAAACTGGTAAATATATTACAAGTCTACTTCAAGAACATTAAGAAAAAAAAACTTTCATGATTTAGATGTGGAGCTAGCGGATATTTTCCATTTTTCAGGTATAACCTTTCCTGAAAGTGTGATTTACCATTATGGAAATGTTCTTATAGAACTTGTGAGCGGCAAACACATTCCACCGAAACATGTAATGTCCCTGAAAATTTTCTTGTTTCATTTCACTAATTTGTCATCTTAATATGAACTAGTGATGAATGTTTCATATTTCAGGCTTTCGATATCATAATGGAGAAAAATGCGTTGCGACTCATGGATTCATCACTTGAAGGGAGATTTGATAATGAAAACGCAACTAAACTTGTTAATCTTGCTTCAGAATGTCTTCAAAGCAACCCGGAAGATCGACCTGATACTAAATCTCTTGTCTCTGCAGCAGCACCACTACAAAAGATGGAAGAGGTTAATCAATCATATAAGGAATACTCAAATTTTTTTTTACCAAATAACTAAATACTTGTGTTTATGTTTAGATTTCATCTCATTACTTGATGCGTCTGCCTAAGAATCCTGTGTTACTACCATCCATGCGTTCTCCTCTCGGATAGGCGAACTTGGGAGACAGTGCTTTCAGAGACAAGGAGTACTTCAACATATCTTGATTAAATCTTATTCAAAAGCACTCTATCCGTTTTATTTATGGTCGTTCTGCACTTTAAAATTTGGTCTTTTTTTTTGTAATTTCAAAACATATCGTTATCAAAATTTTCAGCTTTGTCCATATTGTTTTATTTTCATAATTATCAAATTCCAACAAATTAATACATTAATCAGAAAAAACAGAACATTTAGTTGTAACCAGGTCGTTCTCTGCGCATGCGAAAAAATGTTTTAAAAAAAAAATTTTATTTTTTTTAAATTATGTTTTGCCTGTTTTAAATTTATGGTATCTAGTCAAAATTATTTTTTAGCTTATTTTAAAAATACTTATAAAATCAAACTATTTGTCATTAAAATTGTAAATGTCATATTTAGATAGAATGCATGTCATATTTTTTTAAAATTATACAAAGATATTTTAACCTCCATTAGAGTGGATGCAGATTAACTAAGTGTTATTAGTCTACGTTTTCGGTTTACGTGTCGTTTTCTGTTTCTGGAGATACCAAAATTTTAATTCCTCATTAGCCAGAATCCGAATCCTACTAGTTTCACCGTATTGAGTTTCACCCTCGAGTTAATCATCACTAGACCATAAATCTTGGTTGCATGTGACATTTCTTACTAACTCATGTCACATTTCTTACTACTTCATGTTATTATTTTTATTTCAAAACTAATGTTAAGATGACATTTAAACAAATTAAAAGAATTATTTCATAAATCAGGTTTAAAGGATTTTAATATGTGTGAAAAGAAAAAATTAAAACGATGTATAATATGAAACCGAAGTAACAAATAAAAAAGCAAAATAAACAGACAGAGAACTCAGAACTCTAATCACTAGTTTAGTGTATTTATATCTAAAACTCCTTGTAAACCCTGTTTCTTTTTTTTTTGTTATGATGACCATTCCATATGCGACTGTATTTACAAGAAGGTCTTTCTCCTACTATGGGAATGTTAGCTTTACATATCCATAGGTAAATAACCAAAATGCCTCAGCATAGATGAGACACTACTTCCAACTTCTAGCATGCAATAATAGGAATGAATTAGATAAGCAAACTAGCTCTCTGACTAAAGAGGCTTATGTTCAAGTTAAGGTCTTTTTTTTTTTGATAAAAGTTAAGGTCTTTTGTTTCGCATGAAATGTATTGTTTTTTTATTTGACATTTTGCAGCTTTTGATTGGCCTTTAGACTTTCATGTAAGGATTTTATGCAAGGGTGTGTCTTAGCTGTTGGTTGGTAATATATATCATCATTTCATGGTAATAATCCTTTGATTGGATATATACCTTAATTTCTCTATGTTAAAAAAGAAAGTCAAAAAGTCTACTTCTTTCTCAATTGTTTTCCAAATATGTATATATTTTATTTAAAAAATCAGTTTGTATTCTTCTTTTGCCTCCCCTCCCCCCCCTATACATAGCACAATGCCAAAAATAATATAGTCCAAACTCACTCATAGGGAGAGACGGAATTTTCTCTCGGCATAAAATTTTTTGATTATCAACTTACTCTTTCCTATTTCTCATTGCTTGGAAGAGTCTCATTTCTTTTATGGGTTGTTTCCAGTCCAAAACTGCTAATGTGATCACTTCTCCTGATCATCCACCAGTTCATGAGCACATACCAGAATCAGGTTTGGCTCTAGTTTCTGTCTAGTGTTTTTTAAAAAAATTATTTATGATGTGTTAGCTTCTTAGTGGATGTGTAGATTAGTTTGTGTTTTTCCTACTTCTGTATTAACTCCTGTTTGCGTGTGTTTTAATGATTGTGGGTATTGGTGTAAAGTAGGAAAGAGATGAAAGGGTATACCTTTCTGGGACTACACTCCAATAACTCCCCTAAGCTCTTTTTGATGAAACTGTTTTTGTGTTGCAGTAACTGAGGACCAAGTGGAGCAGGAGAATCATGTTCCATGTTTCAAACGCTTTACATTACGTGAACTGTACGATGCAACAAATGGGTTTAGTGGCGAATGCATTGTCCCTGAAGGAGGGATGAAAGATCTCAGTGTTGTTTACGGAGGAAAGCTCGAAGGCAATGGTCTCGTTGCCATCAAGCGACTCTCTAAACTGACTTGGCCTGATGCTCAGCACTTTGTTGTAAGAATCTTAAAAAGGGCTAGTTCAAAATTTCAGATTTTTATATTATGTTTCGTTGTTCATTGAAACGGTTTATATAGTTGTAGAAGATATGTTTCATTGATCATTCATGACTAGTCGAAGAGTGAAACCGTTCATATGCTAATGTATGTCTGAAACTTTAGATTGTAAGGAAAATATGCCTTGGAATTTTTTTTCTGTCTGTTTATCTTGCCTGAATTGTAATAGTTGATCTTGCGTTGACTATGTTTTGACTTGTGGAATCAGGATCAGGCGACTGCTGTTGGAAAGCTTAGGTCTAAGAGATTGGTCAATCTGCTTGGTTATTGCGTTGAAGGAGGCGAGAGATTGTTGGTGGCTGAGTATATGCCCTATAGTACTCTTTTAAAGCATCTTTTTCACTGTAAGATGTTCCTCTCATATACTTCCCTTTTGAACTTCTCTAGCTGGAGACTTGATGCTCTCTTTTGTTGTGTAGGGGACCAACAGACACTTCCTTGGGAAATGCGTGTTCGAGTTGCATATTATATCGCACAAGCACTTGATTACTGCAACGTCCAAAACCAAAAGATCTATCATGATTTAAGTGCATCCAGAATCCTCTTTGATGAGGAAGGTGATCCTCGTCTGTCAACTTTTGGTCTCATCAAGAACAGCAGAGACCGAACAAGCTATAGCACTAACTTAACTTACACTCCACCAGAGTTTTCAGAAATAGGTAAAGAACTTTCATTATTTTAGTACTTTTATGATTAAGATGAATTTAAAGGTTATCTTTCACATTTTTAGGTACAGTTATTCCTGAAAGTGTGATTTACAGTTATGGAAATGTTCTTATAGAACTTGTGAGCGGCAAACGCATTCCACCGAACCATGTAATGTCCTTCAAAGTTATCTTTTCATTCTACACTTTTGTCATCTTAATGTGACACTAGTGATTAATGTTTCAATTTTAGGCTTTTGAAATCATAATGGAGAAAAATGCTTTGCTACTAATGGATTCATCACTTAAAGGGAGATTTGTGAATAAAGACGCAACTGAACTTGTTAATCTTGCTTTAAAATGTCTTCAAAACAATCCGGAAGTTCGACCTGATACTGAATCTCTTGTCTCTGCAGCAGGACCACTACAAAAGATGAAAGAGGTCAAAGAATCATATAAGGAATACTCAATATTTTCTTGTACCAAATAATAAATTTTTGTGTTTGTGCTTAGATTTCATCTCATTTCTTGATGCGTCTGCCTAAGAGTACAGTAATACAACCAACCATGCTCTCTCTCAGAAAGGCTTGTTCTCGGATGGACCACAAGGCTGTATACGAGATTTTACTTAAAACTGGTTACGGCGACGAAGGACCAGAGAGTGATGTACTTAGAGACAAATCATTAACCTAGCTAGTTCTTCCATTTGGTTTTTCACGTTCTAATATTGTCTCACTTTGCGTCCACAGCTTCTTCTAGTGACACAAGTGCAGGAACTAGTTCGAACAAAGAACTTGGGAGACAATGCTTTCAGAGACAAGGAGTTCATTAACGCGATTAAATCTTATTCAAAGGTACTCTATATATCCGTTTCATTTATGGTGTCACTCTGCACTTTAAAATATGTTTTATTTTAAAATTTATTTTTATTTTTAATTTTCCAGTTTTATCCATATTCTTTTATTTTCATAATTATCAAATTCCAACAGATTAATACATTTATTGGAAACAAAACAGAGCATTTAGTTGTAACTAGGTGGTTCCAACACATGCACAAAATATTTCTTTTTAAAATAATTTTATTTAAAAAATTAAAAATATTTATTAACGGTTTAAAAATATATTTATTTTAATTTTTATTTAGTAAAGTTTTAGTTACAGTTAAGTTAAAATAAAAGATGGATTTATTTATTTTTAATGTATTTATATTTAACACCATAATTTAGCATAGACTTTGTTTTATATAATTTTTGGTTAAAATGCATTGATCAATTAAACTTGTTATTATTATATTTATCTTAATTAATCGTCAATCATAACTGATGCATTTTATAGCATTTAAACTCAAATAAATTCAATAGTTGGAAACTCATTAATCACATATTTATGCTAAATAATTGATTTAAGTATAAATTTTAAATATTTAACTTATTAAGTATCCTAAATTTTGAATGTTAATCAAATTTTATTTTGTGCTTATTAAGATATATTTACAGTTAGTTTGACGGGATACATATATTTATGCTATCAATTATAGTATATTCAAGCCCTTTTACAAAAAGAAAAAATTAGTATGTTCTAAGAATTTTAATAATAGTTATGTATATGATTTATATTTATGGTATATAGCCGAATAGTGTCATTGTCTTATTTAAGAATTTACTTTTATGGTATGTAGGCAACCATATTTATCAACTTATTTTAAGAATATTTTTTAATCAAACTATTTATCATTAAAACTATAAATGTTATAGTAAGATAAAATATATGTCACTTTTTAGATTTTTCTTTTAAAATTAATGTGGTAACATCACATAAATAAAATTTAAAAATCACTTCACAAACTAATATGAAACAAAAAGAGTATAAAAAAAACAAAAAAAAACAGATAATAAAGTCCAAACATTAGATTAGTGTATTATATTTAGAACTACTTGTAAACCTTTTTTTTTTTGTTACCAGTTGGTGAAGATGATGACCGTTCGGTCCGTTCCATTTGCGACGGTTCCATATGCGACTGTATTTGCGAGAAGGTCTTTCTCCTAGTTAGTGACGGGTGAACATGATCCTGCTTTGAGAGACGCAATGCAGGCTCAAGTTTGCACACCGGAGTGGCCTACTGCGTTTTACTTGCAGGCTTTAGCACTTTGGGAACTTGGTATGGAGACTGATGCTAGTGATATGATTAATAAAGGTGCTGAACTTGAAGCTAAGCGACCACAGAGAGATCAGAGAGTCCGTAACCTTCTTTGATAATTTATTTTAGGCAGCCGCTTCTGCTGTTGTTCCTAAGCAAAATTGTTAATAGTTATTAGCGAATTTCTGTTACTAATTATTTTTTTATGAATGGATGATTTGTTTTGAGTTTTGATTATTATTATTTTTGCTATCTAAAAGCTTACGTTGATTGTTTTCAGTTTCAGTGATGACTCATGGGAGTAACAAGCAATTGACTTTTTTTTTCAATTTATGGAATGTTATAAAAACCTATTTTTTTCTGAAAAACCTTAACTTTACCGCGAAGATACAAATAATGAAAAAGAAAAAGAAAATATATTACTAGACAGAATTTTTAAAGGTATCATGTAATTATGTTTTCGACCATATATGCTTTCTTACATGGTTTTAAATAAGTTATAAATTTCTTACTTATCTAATAAGTTACATTTTTAATTTAGTAGATGATTAGATGTAAACTTGTTTTCTTATTTTAATTATTTGAATATATTAAGCAGTAAATTTCAGAATAAATTAAAGTAATAATAAGAGCTATGTCTTAACTCTTTTTTTTTGCCAAAAAGATGTCTTAATTGGTATTGACATATTTATATTTTAATTATAATGTAAGACTATCAATACAATCCCAAATATTATATGTATGGTATAATGGCCGCATGAAATCTATTTGATGCATTTATAATGGCCGCATGAAATGAGGTTCGCGACAAACCCTTTTTGACAAGTTTAAATCACCACCGACAAAGTTGGAATCAATTTCAAAGCCTAATGTATTCTATTTCTAATCAAAAGATAAAAAATTGATGCATTTATATTTGATAAAAAGATTTAATGGTATATAATTGTATATTTATTTTAAACTACTGTATCTGGAATGATTATAAAAATCAGTTCCGTGGCTGCACATTGTTTTGTAAAAGGTTGAAGTTTGCAGCCCGAATCTACATTTAAACATATAGGTTTTGATCAACTCTTAGCATTAATCTAATTATTAGTACTTGGTGAATAGACCAAAAGTGAGCGTATCAGAAGATCAATAAAAAGAGGAGCCCAAAGGGAAGATGATAAAACTAGGGGACAAAGCGTCGTTAAGTGATAATTTCTGGTCTGTGGGATCTTCTCAATTTCTGATTCTGTTTGTTTTCTCCTTTCAAACTAATCGAATTTTGAAAAGGTAAGTCAGCTTTTTAGAGAGAGAAACGAAAAGTAGCTCTGTTCCATCTCTAGAACAACCACCGTATCGCTTGTGTCTCCGGCCGACGGGTTGGTTCATTTAGCCACCGTCGGTCCGACTCTCCGTTTTTAGTTTCTTATGCATGTAGTTATTGGTGGGAGAGGGTCAATCGGGTCCCTTTCCCTTTCATTTTTCTTCGGCTCCGGGAGGAAGCGACGTGTACCGTTCACTCCTCTTTGGTTCTTTTTCCGTCTCCAGCATCGCATCTTCCACCTGATGGATGGCCGGCGTTATGACTCTGGGACTGCGCTGTTTCTATGTAGGTGGTGGTCGCCGGCTCTCGCACCATTGAAAGTGATCGCGTTGTGTGGTGTTTCGTCTCGTGTGTGGTGGCCGAGTTTGGAGGAGATCTCGGTGAGACCGATGGATGCTCTCTGAGGCTCAGGCATATGTGTGGAAGCAATCAGATTCCCTTTACCTCCAATATTTGTCGTTGGTGGTGGGTTCCGGTGTTAGTGGTGTGTTTCCCGGTTGATTTCCGGTGGTATCATGACTTGTCTATTCCAACGACGACGTTTCAATTGGTGAGAGTGTTGGTGATTCCTGTCTCCGGTACGGTTGCAGTCCCAGACGGCGGTTTCAAGTCGGAAGCGGTGGAGATGACCATATCTTGCCATGCGTCCTTTTGGTTGCCTCGTTCTTTACGTGGCAGAGGAGATCGGTGGAAGATGGGCCACATTCTCTATTTTTTTGGGTTTGAAACTTGTGTGGTCTTGTGGGCTTGGTTTGTTTAGTTTTATAGGCTGTCTTTTTGGCCTTGTTGGACTGTGTTTTCTTGGCTTAAAGCCTTATTAATAATATCATAAGATGGCAAAAAAAAAATCGAATTTTGAAACAACATGTTTTCTTAGAAAAGGCTTGTGTGGACAAATATGTTTTTTCTTCTTATTTTTAGATAATATGGTGTACATGTGCGTGTTTGTTAAACTACCGAAACAGAGCAAGGAATAATGTTATGTGTATTTCTTTGACTGAGAGTACTTAATTATATTACGGTTGCAAGATCTATAATAACTCTAAATTAATATTCAATAAACTAATAAATTAATGAAAAAATTGGACTCAAATTATATTGGTTAAATCCTATGTAGATATATAGTTCTATTAAAATTACAAAAATTAGTAACTTATATGTATACATATTTATATAAGTACAGACCAACTATTATATTGTGTGTTTTATATTTACAATAAAATTATTTTATATTTTCTTAACAATTAATATATTTCGGTGAGATTTAATAAAATTATATCTAAAACCATATATGACATCAAAAAAAAATCTAAAACCATAAATAAATTCTATAAAACATATTTTATGTACATAGAACAATATATAAAGTCAATGTAAGTGCCAAATTTCAAAATTTTAATTAATGTATATACACTAAAAAGTAAATATTTTTGTCTTAGATAATTATTTTTTGTAAATTAATAATTTTATAAATAAATAAAATATTTTTTGTCAGTAAATTAATAAAATATCATAATCATAATGTCATTAGTTTATAATTATTTTTTAATATAGTTGCTTAAAGTGTTACATATACCATTCTAATAGTTTGAATACCGTTCGTTGTAAACAAAAAAAAAAGCTGTCCTAATAGTTTGACCAAAAAAATACTATCCTAATAGTCAATAAGTTGCTCAGTGCAAAGGTAAAACAAAAGACAGATCAATGTTACAGAAGCACTATTCCAGATTTGACTGTGATCTTTGGTTGCCAAACGGTAGGGGTTCTTCCTTGATTGTTTTCTTAATGCATAAAAATTAGTTATATCACCTAATTGCCTTGCTGGTTTAGATTAACTAAATTGACTGCGATCGACAAAGTAACCTATAATAGCTAAAGCAGAGCCGGTCCTGACACTAAACATTAGAAGGTGGTGTATATAATAGCAAAAGCAGAGTCGGTCCTGGCACTACGCATTAGAAGCTGGTGGTTCTGACGGAAAGTAATATATAAATTTACCGGCCATAACTTTTCTCCTGTCTAGTGTAGTGTAGTGGTAATGGATCTTAATGAGATCATGGGTTCAAGTTATTTTGACATACAAATCATTTTATTTTTATAATACACATAACTATTAACGGTCGATAATTTTGTGTGGGCTTCTGGCCTTCATATTTCTAGGACTGGCACTGTAGCTAGGAATACAAATGTCATATATTAATTGATACAAAAAAATGTAAGATTAGTTTTGTTTTTTGGTAAAAGAGATTAATTTAGTTTTGTTGGTCAATTGTACCAGTTGAGTCTATTAGATATCGTTCTTGCTCTTTAGCAGGTTGGATGAGTCAGCTTTTACATAGACCAAGTATCGTCGTATCGTGAGTTGCTTTTGTTGAAAATGCTGCTCTTCGATGTGTCGATTTCCTCTACGATTCCTTTATGGTAGACGTGTACCGTACATACAAATGTAAAGCCAAAATATGCCATATCCAAAACGATTTTCATTGTACATCTAGTTCTGTTATATAGAAACATAAGCGAGTATGTGGAAGTGAAAACGCAAAAGCAAAATCTTTATACTCCCTCAGTCCCACTTTAAATGCAGTTTTAGGATCTTGCACACTAATTAAGAAAGCAAACAAAATATCTAAACTAACCTTATTTATTATTGATTTTTGTTCGATGGTTTAATAAAAGACCATGCGTATCAATCCCAAGTAAGCAATCCCAAGTTGAATGGTCAACTAAACCATTAACGGTGATAATAAATTTTGTAAATAAATCAATCATTCTTTCATTATTGTTTGGTCAAGACACGTTTTAAGTTTTAATACTCCAATTAGCATTTGCAGAAATTTTTACAAAACATGGAGCCAAAGAGTGAAAGTAAAATTTTTGTTCCAGAAAAAAATCAAAATTCGGAATGGAGGCAAAATGAAAATGATCGTAACTTTCCATGCTTATATAATACGGATAAACTAACTAAACAAATTATAGTTCGTTCATGTCTTTTAATTTTGATCTGAATCTCCCAGTTACAAATGATGAAACAGTTGATAATTTTGATCTGGAAAATGAGAGGGAATGTCTTTTTGATTTAAACAAAAGTCCGGTGAATGAAGAAAGTGTACATAATGGAGATGTTGAATTTTTGGATGATGAGTTTCCATCTCATAATAATCCAAACGACTTGGACGAGTACACAAACGATCCAGGTTTATTTTATTTTTGTCTGTTAATTAGTTGATGAGAACATATCACTCTTGATTTGATATGGTTTTGTTTTTTGCATTGTATGGCTTATTCAGATCGATTTCACCGTTGACGTATTTCTGAATAAGTCGAACATCCTTGCTTTCTTCTTCTTTTGTTACATCTTTTCTCCCTTCGTTTTTGATCATGTCACTGCTCTCCTCTTTTTTCATTCTAAATGATTTTTTTTCTAGAGTTAAGGAAAGAGGAATGAACACACGATTGAGTTTATAGTGGATTGTGAAAAAAATCCCGTAATAATTGAATGAAGGAGATATTGATAATGCTCCATTTTTGTCTCTCTAACTCTTTAATACGTATGGATGAAAATATGAATAGTTTTGTTTAGTCATTTTGGGTTATGAACCTTTTGACCAAAACTAATAATGATACAAAGGGTAAAAAAATGAAACACTACTAATTTCTATTCTGTATAGTGGGAAAAGTTATCATCCTAGCCAATACGATAGAGCTAGTCCGCCTAGTAGTTATAAAAAAAATATTTAACAAACGACATTCTTTACTACAATCTGTTGCTGAAAGAACTTTTGATGTGTGGAAAAGAAAATGATAAGTTTTAAGAAAGAAACATGCATATTCAAAGAAGAGTTGTTGGAGCTATAATGACTCTACATAATTTTATTAGGCTATCAAATTTAGGAGATGTTGATTTTGATTTGAACTATAAAACTGGTAACGGATCAACTGAAGACTTTGATCCAGATGAAGAAGAATACAATGACACTCAGAGATGCACTATATGGAAGGCATTCGAGATCAGCTTTCTGCATTTTATAAGATTCAAGATAGTTTTTATTTTATATTTGATGTTTCTGTTTTAAATAATTTTATTTAATAAGTTTGAAGAGTGTTTTAATAATAGTATCTTATTTTTTTCAGAACAACAATTTTACTATTAATAATATTGTTCATTTTATTATTTTTAAAAGCAAAAAGAAAAATAAAAAACAAAATCTAAAATCACCATTCAAGGTTTAAAAAAAATCCACTGCAAAATCAAAAACCAAAAACTAAAAAACAAAAGATAAAAAACCAAAAACCAAAAACCAAAAATGAGAAACCAAAATCTAAAAACCAACAATACAACCATCACCTCTGTTATTTTGTTATTGGTTTAATATAGTTTTTATTTTAGAATTAATTAGGTAATTAGATTGTATAAAGAATATTATTATTATATTAGATGAAAACTTTATAATTGTAGTCTCTTAACCGGTGAGGATGCTAGAAACATATATTCAAAATATTAAATATGATACAAGTTTCTTATTTTTAAAGAAAAATCTTAGATTCTTGGTAACCACAAAAACTCTATAGACTTATAACAAGGGACTTCGAAGTTTATTAATTTATAGAGATATTAACTTTTTTGGATTTTTTTTAAAGGATTTAGTGTAGAAGACTAAAAATAATATTTTAAATATGA